>NW_009221211.1:667-4658 GCF_000690835.1 Fulmarus glacialis | reverse complement strand
AGCTATGGGAAGTTCTTCAGGGTGCACGTGCGTACCCCATATGGAGATGTCTTCTCTGTTTAAAGTAGCAGCTTTAGGGACTCAAACCATAGAAATACTTCATTAAATATTGAAGGGAGTCAGGGGGGAACTGGTCTTAGGAAAACTCAAGGTGCCCTCAATGCAGTCATTAAGGAAAACATTATATAGGGCTCTACATTAATTAATTTTTTCCAGGTAGACCTGGCGTTGTGCTGTAATACCCGGCCAACTTCTCAGCTGGAACCAGGCCCGCTCCCCAGCTCTATCCCCTGCTGACAGCATTGCTGTGCAGGGTGAAAACCCCACAGGCAGGTTTTGACCCATCGTCTGTTTGTTGCTGCTTCTCATTTCGGAAGACTGGTGGTTCCTCAGTATAAGCTGTTTTGCTACATGGTGTGGGGTAAGAGGCTGTTTCTCCATGAGGATCGTGACATGACTTTCTATTTTAAACTGTGGACGCTCAGGTGGCCATCATCCTGCTCATCTGTGTACAGGATCTCATGGCCACCAGAAATTACTTGATTCACGGCCATAAGGAACATCAGTTTACAGGGCTGACTTCCACCATAGGAAATTGAGAAGAATTCAGGCTGGGTGGTGAGGTGATGCACCAGGAGAGTGTCTCTGGGGGCTGCTGGGGCGAGCGAAGAAGCAGCACTGGCTTGTGCTGTCTCTCTGCCAGCTGCAGAGAGATCCCTGAGCAGTATGAGGACACATGTTATGGAGAGAAGGGTAATCCGCAGCTCTGATCAACTTAGTCTAGTGTAATATTTCTGTTTCAGGAGTATTACAGTCTGCTTCCCAACTCTTTTCTGGAGTCAGCATGAGGCTTGAGCAGCACAGGCTTGAAGTCTCTGGAGTCTGTAAATGGATCTTGCCCTCACAGCATTTGCATCCCCTGGGTACGGAGGGTGCCCAGAGCCGCTACGCTGCTAACCTGCACGCGTGGAAACCAAGAGACAGCCAGCTCCAGGAGCCCTGGAAGGGGATGAACACCATCAAGTGTGTGATCTCATCTTGTTTGATGGTCAGACCGTGAAGAATAGATGGGAATTGATGTCACTGATGCAAATCTGTTGTTTTGGAGTTTTTTTGCAGGAGCACTTTGTAAATGTTGATCTCAGATATACACACGCTCTGATCATCCAGACTTTGTGCTATCTGTTTGAATTTCACTGTCATGTCCATTGCCAGCTCTCTAGCTTCAGTGATGCATTATCCTACTTCAAAAACCAGTGAATAAAAAGGGTGATGTTTTTATAAGAGAGCTAATCAGTTTAACTACTAGGTATAGAAAAAAGCAGAGCAGCTACAACTGAATTGCTGTTTTGCTCCTTCAGTGAATAACAGACCTTCTTTGACACACCTAAGGTGTCTTAATTTTTATAATAATTGGAAAGAATGTCACCTGCCCTGTTAAGAGAGAAATTATCTTACCCTTGGCCAACACATATTCCCTATCTCTATGTTTGGAGCCTTCCTCTGAGGAGGTAGAATTAAGAATTCCTCACTGAAGTAAGATTAGCAGTTGCTGCATCCAGAAATACCTCTCTTATTCTAAACCAATTAGCAAAGGATAATGACTGGTTTTTTTGCATCAGGAAACCATAAATAACATAGCCTGTGATCTTTGTGTTTGAGGATGTGAGATGCTAGATTAAATTTTGATCTGAATAAGGTATTTGTCTTAATTCTTTTCCTCCACACCTTGTATATCCAGGAACAGCATGAAAAGAAATCAGAGAGCTGGTACCATTTTTGTCATCCAGGCTGTAGAAGCCAAGAAGAAACTTTGGGCAATGAACCTAGCACTGAACCTTCAGGTGTCTGTTTAAAAATCATTATTGCAAAATAATACCTCCACCTAGAGTCTGACAAGTCTAAAATGAATCATTATTTTCATTATTTCACCCCATAAGAAAAATCAAAACATTAAAATGGTTCTAGCAGCTAGAATAAAGACTATGGCCTGGCTGCACATTGAAAGCAGCAAAACAGAGCTTTCGGCTCCTCCAGAGAGTCTCATGCTCAATTGAAGTGATACTAAATTGTCTAGGCTAAAACATAAAGTCTTGTAGAGCAATGGTTTCTTGAATGTTCTAAAACTTTGTGCAAATCCCATTAAATACAAAATTCTGTTAAAATCCCAAAGATTAAAAATGCAACCTCTCAACTTCATCTGCTCCAAGCAGTCCTCCCCGCTGTGGGCAGCTAGAGGGGCTGCTCTTACAATCTCCACCCTTAGAGGAACCTTCCTGTCGCCCTTTTCTGTCCTTAGGTAATTGAATCTTGACATTGGGAACATTCTCGGAAAGAATGCTTGCTTTTAACTTGAGGACTCTTCAAAGTGCCATAATATCCTTTTTCCTAAACTCTATTTGCAAAATACTCTCCCTCTATCGTGTCCTCTCTCCAGGATCCACTGACAACTTCATAGCAGGGGTAGCCAGGGCTCCTGCTTTAACGTTTACTGTCTAACTGAGTCACCAGGTTTTTCATGTCCTGCCACCTCTGTTTTGTGTAAAAAGTCTTCTCTGTAACGCAATGCCTTCCAAAGGAGCCAGGAGCGATAGATCTCCAGTGTCCTGATTTTAGATGTCGAGTCTCAAAACTATTTACAATCCAGAGTTGTTTGGTTAGAGCACATCTGTCAGAAAAACATCATCAGAGAGACAGAGAATCTGTTTCCTCACTGGTAAAATATGTGCCTGGTTTCCAGTTTGAATTCATCTTTTGTTTCTTGTGGTTTTCGCTGCTATACTCAAGATCATTTAATATGTGACATTTTTCACTGAAGATCCTTTTATTTTATGAACAAGTTACCTCTCAATAATCAAAACTGATTTAAACCTTCACTTACCGGCACTACTGCAACTATTTCTTTTCTGCTTGTTCTTGTACCCTTCCTATATGTCACTGATTTTTTTAAAGAACTTTGGAAAATTTATATTATTTTAGTATTGGCCACTCTGTTTTTACACGTTTTACAGAGGTAAATGTCCACTACTGACAGGTTTTCATTATTGCTCTGAAACTGTTTAACCCTGCTGTTGCCACAGTATGATTCAATATAATATAGACATATTTGAAATAAGCTGGTGGTTCTGAAATAGTAAGACCTGCTGCTTTTCTAAGCAGTAAATCCAGAACATGGATCCATGTTAAAGAATTCCTGTGCAGTTCGAGGCCAGTTACCCATGAGAACTTTAGAGGAGACAATATAGTGTATTTTTGCAACATATGCATTTTTTTTCCTAAGCACTACAAACAGGTTTTTATTGCACCATTTAAAACAGAGTCCAAGCAATGATATAAGCATATGGAGATGAGAGAAATCATATTGATTGTAGATAATTTGGATTCCTTGTTTGTAGTAAGTAAACTTATGCTGTGCTTAAACACATGTAAGTAGACTTCTCAGCGTTTCCATCATTTGCTCTGCAGCCACTTTAACCAACCCGTGGTTATGGTGCCCATGGCAGCATTTTGGCAACTCAGTTGTGATTTCAGTTCACCATCGTTGGTCTTTCAAGAAAGAGCCACTTCTCTGCCAGGTGCAGTTATTTCAGTTTTAATATGAAGGGAAAAAGAAGTTTTTTCACCAGCTTTTTGGTGCAATCAAGCTTCTTTCATTAATTTCTTAAAGTCCAAATATCTTCCATTGTTTTTTTATTGGCTTAAGAGGTTTTGGATTTTTTTGTTGTTTTTTTTGTTTTGTTTTTGAGGGGTGGTTTTGTTTGTTTTGGGGTTTTTTTTGGTGGTGTGTGTTCAGATAAAAGGCAAAGTGTGCCACTAGAAACTTCCAATGCTTCTATAATTTTCTTAAAGTTTTACTACATCCATTTTCCTCTATAAGCACAGGGAAAGCAGTGAGTCGTTCTGCTTGGAAAATACCTCCACCTTCAGTGCTTTCTCAGAGAGAGGTGTTCTCTTTTTAATTGTTATTAAAAGTAGTTTCCTTGATGTGATA
>NW_009221211.1:283-657 GCF_000690835.1 Fulmarus glacialis | reverse complement strand
CTTCAAATTAAATCTTTTCCTTGCCTATTTTATTGCAAGACTCTGATCAGGTTAAGGACTCTGATCTGTTTAGAGACTTATTCCTGGCCTGGAAACAGTGTGGCCTTGCACATAGATAGAAGATGCAACAAGAGAATATGCGAGAATGTGTTGTGAACAGAGTTCTTAAGTGACATTTTGTATATATATTTGTGTGTGTGTATATGTATATATACAGATAAATATAACATGCCACATTTATATTTATGTGGCATATGCACATATATATATTTATATGCATGCGTGTGTATATATGTGTGTGTGCGCATATAAAAATTGTAATTCCCACCTTTGATTGCTGAAAACCCCTGGGCACTTGGATATCCTCTCGGGTC
>NW_009221211.1:0-262 GCF_000690835.1 Fulmarus glacialis | reverse complement strand
CCCCAACCCCTTTGCCACAGCTCAGTGCTACAAGCCTGTAAGTTCAAATCCTATACTTTAAAAACAAAAACAAAAGCAAGTAACTTGCTGACAGTGAAAACGATTTGCTCCCTTGCAGGACACGTTAAAAACAACCCAGCAGGATTTCTGAGGCGGTGCTTTTCCCCAAGAAGGTGTAGCTGAGCCCCGGCTCCCTCCTGGCCGGACGGGCTAGAGGTTTTCCTGCATTGCCATCTGCTGGGCGCCGCGCCCCAGCGCAGCC
>NW_009221210.1:8919-102709 GCF_000690835.1 Fulmarus glacialis | reverse complement strand
GGTGACGGGCATCGGCACCCGCCCGCTCGCCTCGGAGGACACAGTTACTGTGTCACAGACGGGCACACTGAAGCGCTTCATGTTTTGGGGTGATGGAAAACAGAAGCGAAAGACTGGTGGAAGCAAGAAACGTGCTGTTGAGAGCCCGGGAAATGGAGTTTGAAGGCATACCCCTCGCGTCCTGCTTACCTTCTTAGTGAGGTTCCTCCAGACTTTGGGAGAAATGGTTCCTAAAACTACCTTATCTGACACTACACAAAGATTTCGTTTAATAACTGTGTTGTCCTGTGACAGTGGCTTTAAGATACTAAGAGACTGTGTCTATTATTTAGCTGTGCAAAGCGCTGTATAGCAAATTTTAATAATCTATTTTTTTCATATCAAATAACGGTCTTGTTAAATTTTAAGGAGGCTGTTTGCAGCAGTAGCTTTCGACTCTCTCGAGTCACTCATTTTCAAATGACTGTGTGAGACATTTTGCTGTTTCCGTGTCCAGAGCTGCTGCGCAAACTGACCTCTCGCTAAGGCAGTGCCAATTCTGTGGTTCCCAAAAGGGGATTCCTTTGTGTGAGATGTGGTGAAATTAAATGCAGAGAATACCTGCTATGGAGGAAACCAGAACCTCGGTCAGACAGCATCAGGGGACTCGACGACAGCTACGTTCCAGATCACTGCGTGCAGCAGCAAGCTGCAAAGACAAGCCAAGTGCCCACGTAATAATTTCCACTAGTGTCACCAGGAGCAGTCTGTGTGTACGCAGCCAGTCAGTAGATGGAACATAAAAGTCAGCCTTGGCAGAAAGAAATGAGCACAGGAAGGGCCATATTGAGGCCACCTAAAATCCAGCCACCTCCCTATAGATGACAGAAGAGAAACAAGTTCTGATGTCTTGAGGAAGGGCCAAAGCACAGAGTGACATAGAGATAGTTATTAGGAAATATTAGGTGCAAGGGGCTGTTTAGACAGGCTCATTATTCAATTATGGAAAACCCAGTAAACTGCAGAAAAGAAGCCACCTCCATGAACAGCAACTGTTGCCATCAGTTTCATGGGGAACATTTAACTACTATGAATAGCTAATATTTCTTTTAAATTAACACATCCAACTTCATCTGCTATGCAAAGGCATTGGCTTAGCTTTATGGAACCATAGGGAAGGGTACAAATAACAAGGCCTAGCACTGCTTGACTCTCATATAATGAACAGATGAAAAAATGAAATTCCCCAGGTCACATCAGTGTATATGTCAAAGTCTGGGAGATTAATGGCCTTGGAATGCTGAATGAAAAAAAGTTGGCAAAGCTGTAAAATCCAGACACCTTGAACTACCGTGTGTGAACAGCATGAGCCTATAGAAAGCCAACAAGTCGCAGAAATAAGTTCTGGTAACATTTTCTAGCAATCTGCCCTATATTTACGCTTCCTGGGGAAAGGTGAGATGCAGCAATCAGGAGAATCAGTCTATTACAGACAATCAGTTATTCCAGCATTTTGGTCTTTCATGGTCTGACGAGGTTTTAATAAGAGACAGCTCTTTCTCTGCTGTGCAAAAACTTTGCAGGGAAGCAAACAACCAACTCCAGAGAGACTCAATTCATATTTACATCGGGGCCCATTTAAACAGTCCGATTAATGCAAAGAGAGTTAAATAGAAATGAGTGTCACTAGAACCCTGTAACTATTCACCCATTCTCTTTTGCTGCATCATGCTGAGTGTCTGTAATAGCAGAACAACTAGGTGGGAGATGCCAAGGAGTCAGCCTGGCTTCTCCATTTAAGGACACTGCACTCAGCGCTCTGGGCTCAGTAGTGATTCCCACTTGCAGCTCTCTACACCACTCTGGTGGTTTAGAGGGACTTTGCCTTCAAAGCCGCCTTCAATGCTGCCGGCATGTCTAAATGCCTCACTGCACCATTATCCCTTGGCTGCCAGAGTGGTCCTGAGCAACCCAGCATTGCTGGCTTCTCCAAGTGTCTGAACATCTTCATCTGGAGCTGGAAGGGCTCAGTCTCGCTGAAGAGGACGTCAGTGTTGCAAGACTGAGCTCATTTGTGTGCTGTTTCTAACTGCCATGTAGGTCTGCAGAAAGAGAAACAACAGTGTCCCGTTCTCGGATGGATCCCATTTAAGGGAAGAATTCAGACTTGTGAGAAAAACCACAGCTCGGACATGTAGCTGATTGAAATACAGCCATTTTCCATTAGGGGAAGCTGGAACTACAAAAGATGAACATGTTTGGTTTTCATTTCATAGATACTTTATTAGGGATTTAATTTGACTACAGTACATGCTTAGGGCAGGCTGTAGATTTGAAGATTTTTTTGTTGTTGATTTTTTTAATGCTCATAAATTAAGAGAGTGGCTGATTTCTGCCCCAGTTCATTAGAACCAGAGCAGTAGATCCATCAGTGTGCTGACCCTCCTTCTCTGCCTATCCTGGGGATGGGGATCTGGCTACGACAAGAGAACAGCTACAACGAAAAGTCTCCATATCCTGGAGTTTAGAGAATACTCACATCCATAAGAGCTGATGCTCAGGATATTGTGCACATCACTAACATCTCCCTTTTCCAGTAGTTGCTACCATGTTTTCCAGGAAGCACAAAAAAGTCTGACTGGAGCCATAGATTCTGGCAGAGGAATTTGAAAGGTGCAACGGGAACCACTACATAACACAACCAGCTCCACCTGCCTTGGCCAAAGCTTCTTGAAAGTGCAGATGGAACATTTGGATGCTTAATAAGCATTTCATCAGCTTCTCAAGCCATTTGGGGTTTTTGGCTTTCTTTTTACAGCTTGTAAGTTTAAGTGATGTATCTAGTAAAAGTGCATTGTTTCCTGTCCGAAACTCAGGACAGATATATGAAGAAACAGAAGGTGGCTATGTGCTCCTCCTGTTGCCCAGTAGTACTCGTAGGCCTGAGCTGCCTCACTGCCTCACCTTCTAAATTGTGAATGACTGTATCACATTGCTGTGATGACTGGGGTAATCTTACTGAAACATACCTCGTTTAACAAGAAATAAGAAGGTGGCAATGAAAGGTGAAAAGGCCCCTAGATGTACCAGGTGCAACATATGCCCCTGGCAGGCTGCCTGTTTTAGGACGCTTGTGGAGGGAGGCATTGTTCTATAAAACTTGAGAATGTGAACATCATTGCCATCTGCAGCTGCAGGGACAAGGAAATTGATGCTTTTTTCACTCGTCAGAACATGGGAATAGTTTTGCCTGCTTTTGCTGAGTGGATGTGGGCTGTTCCCTACGCAGAGCTTGCATGGGACAGCAATAAAAGGTGCTGGAAATATAATCTGATTCTGGACAATAACAAGCAAATCGGAAAGAAAGTGGGGACACCTGCTTATCTATTGTGCTGCTCTTTCTGAAAACAGAGCCAAATATTGTTGGGAAATTTGTGCTCTTGCATTTGCAGGACAGAGTTCTGGGCGAAGTCTCTGTGAGTAGAATCTGTTGATCCATTTTAGCGGATTGTGTTTTAAGGACATTTTTCTTCGTATTGACCTCTGCTGTGATGATATGCCGTTCAAAATGTCATGCCAATAAATTGTATGAGATCTGATTTAGTAAAGTTCTAATAATTTTTTTATCCTGAGAAAGCTAAAAGTAAGTTGTAGGTAAAATGTGAATGACTAGGCACATAACTGCCTCTTTATGGAGCACATCTGAGAAAGTGTGAACACGCCTTGTTTTCAGCACATTTTTAAGAAATGACGAAACTACATGTTTGCTGTCCATCTTGAGAGTCCCTAGGCCACAGAACAGCCAACAGCTGGGAAGTCATAATATAACATTGCCATCCACAAAATAAAATTCAGCTCCAAAATGAAGATGAACTTTAGAATGGTATACAGGAAAGCTGCAAACTACAGACTGTCTTCAGTCATCTGAAAGAGGAGCACAGAGGTTGACTCAGCAAGGACTGAGTAAAATCTAAAGGGAGAAATTAGGAAAAACTCTGTAAGAGTTTCTCTTTTAACCAGGTCTAGAAGTCTCCACCAGCTGTGTCAGGAAGAGTTTGATCCAGAAGGCAAGATATGTCCTTAGACACTGAGAATAATAAAGAACATTTTCTGTATGTTTAAATATCTCAACTTCTATATCTGCTTCAGCAGGAGTTTGTGGGTGCTCAGCAGGTGCTCAGCTTTCAGGCTTTTGCCTTGTGTGTTTAATTATAAAAGCAGTGGAAGAGTTTTGTATATAGAAACAGCAGGTCACTCATATTAGAATAACTCAGACCTAAAGATGTCTTAGTATAACTGACAGCTGGGACACAATAGCTCTACCTCAGGCAGCTGACGTGAAAGGGCTTTGTTATTGAACAGCATCCTGACACCAGTTGGGGGAAAAGAAGAGAATTAGCTTGCCATAAAATGGTGTAAACATAGAAATAAATGCAGTGCAAATAATAAAGAAATCTGGGAAGTCTGCCAATATAATGCTGGTCGAATTGGCTAGTAAGAACAGAGTTAATCCTTGGGACACTCTTCAGTGCCCAGAATTAGTCTGGATCTATGAAGCCCTGAAATATTCATTGTTTCTGCTAAAGCTGTCTTACAGAATGATTACCCGTAATCCACTAACACATTTACTTGTTATATGTTTTTATTACACTCCCCTGCAGATGTTGCTGTTTCCAATTAGGGATGTAACTCCTACCACTGGCTGTTAATAACTATTTTGCCTTGAGACATATCTTACTTGCTAACTGAAAAAGGCAGGTTAATGGTGTCTGCACTATAGTATATTATTAGAAGTGAGTTTGTGAAGTAAACTCCCAGTGACTCTAATCTCAGGAATGCTGACTCCTCCTGAGGTCAGTAATTGGGTATTTTGGAATTTGCCATAGCAGCAGGCCTAAGCCTGTCTTCAGCCCCCTTTGAAATTCAGACCCTGAGGTCAGCAAAATAATTGGTTCATTTAAACAGAAACTCAGAAAGCGAAGTCCACTTTTCCCCTACTGTCTAACTTCCAATTCACCAAACATATTTTGAGATAGTCCTCTCTCCTTTAGGTAACACAACAAAGTCAGTCACTGTCCAGTTTCATTTCCACAGAGCTCCTTGCCACTTTGTGCTCCCTGCCTGAAGCTCCTAAGTCTTTGGCTTGTCATGAATCCCAGACAGCTAGTGGAGCAAGGCTGATTATTCTCTATATGTACGCTCGAAACACTTTTTGCTTTCACTGTTTGACCATTACAACAACACAAGATCTATTTCAGTCTTGTCTTCTCCAGTTTTCATCCAGTTTGTAGAGTCAAAAATTCTTCCTTTTGCTCTCAAACTGTAGCTTTGACTGCCTCAAGGGCTTGCTTTTGAACCACCCTATGGCTTTGGTCTCAAGATCGTTATTATGAAGGAATTCCACTATAATTATTGATCAGTAGTCACCCTGTTTCTCCAAACAGTGTTTGAAATGAGAGTTCCCTATCCATATTCACTGCCCTGTGCTCTTTGACATATGTTACCAAGTAAATATTTGGTAGTTTAGAATTGATGATGTCAACAAAGTAGTCGAACAAAGCCAGGATAGGTGAAGACTTCAGTGTATCCTTCCCTAATGAAAACACTAAATATAGTTGAGCTTGCTTTGAAGGACACAACCTAAGTGAACCATATCTGAAATGGAAAAAAAAAAAAAAAAAGAACGTGCAGGATAAACACTGCTGAGTGAGAAATACACAGCAGTTTGGCTACTGTTTCTGCAAAATTAAAAATATATAATCTTCCCATCAGTAATCCAATGTACATGGTTGCTTTACAGTTTCAAACGTGTAACAATTGAATAAAAGGCACCAAATATGTGTGGTCCCTTCCAAAGGTCTTCCAAGGAAGGAAAGTGCTACATTGCATCAGGGTAGTGTTATGATTACCAGCACTCTAGAGCAGAGATACTCCCAATATGGCTCGTGTTAAAAGTAGATGCCAGATCAGGTTCCCACTGACAGCCAGTCTGTGCTCGAAAAGGGTTGGAAAGTGTCAGGAATGAATTCTGGGTCCTTGATCCTGAAGGTCAGTCTACTACTGCCTTGATGTGAGTTAAACCAGAACACAAGTTTATGCAACATGTTTGGACTAATGTTAATAAAGCAATAGTAATAATAGTTTACACTTGTAGGGACAAATTTTGAAATTCTGGCTTGATTTTTGCTCAGATCTCTTTGAGGAAAAATCTCCATTTGTGTTTTCTGTACCTTAGTTATTTTCACTTTTTTCCCCCTCTTTTTTCTTTTTTACCTTAAGGTGGTTTTCATTATTAATGTCATCTTTGCAAACTATAAAAGCTTCCCTGCTGAAAGGAATGAAAAACGGTTTTGCAAGTGGGAATGCCATGAGCAGGGACAGACACTGGAATTTTTCCCATGTTTTTCTCATTTGCCATTGTTTTTTGTTTATTTTTTCCTGTGTTACTTATGATTTAAACTTTCATTTTCCAAGAAGTTCTGAAAGTTTTTATTCCTGCCAGATTCTGTTCTGGTCAACAACGGAGTCTGAATCAGGATTGAGGATTCTCTGCAGTCTTCACCACACACATTTTATACGCTTTGTGATGATGACAATGTCTATTTTGAATTGTTAGGCACCTCAAATTATACAGAATATAAGGCTAAAGTTATGGATCCTTTGCATACTTCTTGGGTCATTTTAGGAAGGATATTAAAAACCAGCCTGTTCCTAAAAACAATTATGTTCTTCCAAGCATTACTACTAATAAAGAAAGGTATTACAATGCATCCGTAATACCAATTGTTTTCTTTGTCGCTAAGATTCCTGGCTCTCTATACTCTACTGTGCATTTCTTCTTTGAAGCCTGGTAATTCAATCAAAAAAAAGGAGCCAGATTGTGGATCTATGAAGAAGAAAGCAACCCCACAGCAGGTGAATGCCTATAAAATCCTCACTACTGAAAGCAACAACAGGATACCCAAATTGCCCAGTCCTGGAGATTTGTTATGGCAGTCAGCTTTCTGTCAATACAACAGGGAATTGGCTACGTAACAGAAACAAAAATCCAGACAATGTTTGCTAGGCACCAAACTTCCAATTTACTGTTTCTGCCATGATAGTACCTGTGGGTTCTGGCTCTGAAACTGCATCGCATCTGGCACAATTTGGGGGGCTAGGACAAGGGTGCTGTTACAACATACTGCTCCCACGCCAGTACAGCAACCAGGCTGGCTCATGCCACACAGATTAACTGGAGGCTGATCGATTTTATGCTGGCTGACAGCTTTCCAAGGGGTTGCTTTGACAGCCTGGGATTGCTAAGGAAGAATAGAGCCTGAAAATGCCCACCTCTCTTAGACAAGTTCCCACTGTGGGTGACTGGGTAAAGGCTGGTATAGTGACAGTACCATGGAGGCATAAATGCTGGGGTCAGAGTTAGTGGTTTTCTGCTGCTTTTTAGGAGCTGCATAAATCAGCCAAAGGGGGAGGCAGGACCTGCCTCACGGGAGGAGAAGATGGTCTGGTGAAAAGATGACTTCCAAGCTTGGGGTCTGCCAAAGCTTTCCACATAAAAAGTGAAAAGCAAATAGAAATGTATCCAGACCTGCTGGATGATATTGGTTACCATCATTCCTGACTCCTGCAGTGTTAATGATTCCATGCACACTTTTTTCTGTCTGGCAATCTTTGCCTTGGCTCTTTTTTGGAAATAAATCCTTTGTTCTTAACTCCTCTGTTTCTGTGTTCGTTTGACTAAGATTTCTGTGGGAAAGTTTGAGATTTTCTTTTATTTCACTGGCAATGTTTCACCTTTTCCTCTGCCCCCTCCTCATTTTTTTGGACAGATTTCATTTCCCAAACAGATGTCTCTCGTTTCTGAAAGCAACATCCACATACTCAAGATTTCTTTCTTTTTCTCTCTTTTTCACTCTTTTTCTCTCTTCTTCTTTCTTGCTTGCTTTCTTTCTAATCTAAGTCTCTGTGAATGTTTCACAGCTCTGTTCTGAAAATCTACTTTGTGAATTATGATTTACAATGTCTTTTCTACCGCTCCATGCCTGCAAACATGCACACCAGAACCCCTGAAGGCTGGATTTGCATGTAACAGGGTAATAACAGAGCTTCTACATAATCATCTGCATAGGCAATTAGGGCATGTATGCATACAGATGCCCAGCAACAGGTGCATAGGCATATTCCTTACATCCAGAGCCTGAGACTTTGGATCGTTCCAGTGAAAGGCTGGCAAGCTGCAGGGCCCTGCTGCTGCTTGGGAAGCAGATGGCACAAGCTGAACAACGAGGAACACTGCTTCAGCCTTTGGTACGGCCCAGCCTTCGAGCTGCCCTACGTATGCACATGATGGGCCAAACTGGCCAGGCAGAAAGAATTCCACTTTGGTTGTACGATATGCAGGTATATGGTTGCTCACAGTCCACACAAAAAGTACATAGCAGCCCATTATTTTACCCCACAACCAGTTGGCAGCTGTGCCCAAGAGAATAACTCCCTGTGACACACAGCCATGGATGTAAGCACCTGTATTTTGACATACTCGGATTTTTTTTAGTTAGAACAATTCCAGGTCAGATTTTCAAAGTTGAACTTTGAGTATTGATCCCCTCTTCAATTCCTGTCCTTGATGTCAATGGGTGTTGGGTTTCCTGAGCTGTGCTAGGTGCCTGAGTAACACTGAGTATCTGTGAAATACAAGCATAACCAAGACAGCCAATAACCATAAACAGCCAGCAAGGTCTTCGTTACGCTTGTATTTTGCATATGCCCCAGGAAAGCTGAGGCCGGGACTCCTATGCGGGAGCACGGCTAGCAGAGGCATTTCTAGTCTGGCTTCCCCAAGACTAAGGAAGTCGCACAAACACGTGCTTGGCGCTGAACTCATTAACAAACGAAGGCAACCATATCTTTGAACGCTCCTGGGCTCTCCAGAGCCTCTGAGCCTGGTTGGGGTGGCAAGGGCATGAGCAGTGCTCCTCGGCTGGGAGTTTTGCGCCAAGGAGGGCTCCTGTCCACCTCAAAGATTGTAACCTGGGTAAACATTTACAAAAAGCCATCCACATCCTTCCTTCTAACCTGTAGGTGCCATTGGCAAACTTGAGGTTGGCCAGATACTTAAACCCTCTCCTTGTAGGCTCATAAGCATCCACACAGTGCCACAAAGATAAAGACATGTTCTGTGTGTATGGGGTTTGCAGGAACCAGAATGTACTATGGGAAGAAGCTTTTGATTACTTCATGGTCTGTTTCTGGTGCCCAACTTATTTTGGAGCTACTGAAGTCACGGCAGGCCTAAGGAGAAGAGTCACGTGTCTATCATCAAGGAAAACCAGTTCCATATGTCCCATGCATCCCCCTTGTTATGTGCCTGGCTTCCCACAGGCAGCACTGCCTTGGGATGTCAAGGGAACACAGAAGGAGAAACAGAAATCTGCTTTTATTTAAACCTACTTAAAAGAGAGAATACATTTAGGTGACCTACTCTGAAGCTGTTGAAGTTCATTCCAAGAGGTTGACTGCACAGCTCATGTAGAAAGCAGCTGCCAACTTTTCCTACTTTTTTTTTATTCCTGATCAAATCTTTTCATAATCTGTAGCCAGAGTGAAAGGATGGCACCTTGCACTTCTTTCAAGGTTTGTCTTTTGGATATTGAAAACAGCTGCCTGCCTCAGCCTAAGGAGCAGTGCGAAGCCTGCCCTGCAAATGGGAAAAGCAAGCAACAAAATCTCTTTGGAGCTGATAGCTGGAGTGAGAGTGTATGTTTATAGTGTAGTAACAAGCTCATGTTGGGTCCCATTTTTTCTTCAACCAGATACTTCTTCCATTGCAATGTAAATGCACACAACAAAAATTAAGAGGTACTGTACTCTGTGCACTGTATTAGAAAACATTTTGTAACACCAAATAAGAGAATCAGTCTCTCCTCTTAGTCCTAGCATCTATTTCCCTGTGTTTCCTCATGGGAGTCAAAATGTTGGCACAATGTCAGCAAAACTGTGTAACTGAGCAATCCAGTTATGCAGGAAGGGGAGGAAAGCGGTATGTCGCTTCTTCAATTTTATGCAGTCTGCCAGCCTGTGCCAAGGTGTCAAGAAAAGAAATAGGCTTCAGTACATTGCAGGACTGGGCCACAACACACCGTGTAACCATAGCTGTGTAAGCACATTTTGACCCTTTCTGAGACATTTTAGATTCACTAAGCTCCCATTCTTGTCAGTGCTATTCTGTCAAATCAGGCTGCAATAAGTTTGACAGATTTTCATCAGCTCTCTATAAACACAAAAGGATAAGCAAGGTGGCCTGGTATTGGTGTTAAAGCATTTACATAGACAGAAGCAAATTTTTCAAATATAAATGAGGCTTTCTTTATTTTATCAGTAGAAGAACAATCAGGGCTATAGAAGCAATCAAGTAAGATGGGAAATGAGTGTGCAGTTTACTTCAAGTCAGACATTGACCCCCAGCTAGATTGTCACCATAGAACTGTGGGACTCAGTTCTCTGAACAGCCAGAGAGCATGAACATTGTACACCAGGCAAAGTTTGGGTTGACCATAAGTAATCCTTAAACTTTGTATAGCTTCACATGGATGGAATTGACTATATATGTGTAATTGCAAAAGAAAAAATAATTGGCCAAAAAATCAGTCAAAATTAAATATTTCAGCTCATTGGATTCCTTGGCTTACAGAAAGAAGAAAATGTTCCTGGAAACAGGGAATCACTTTGAATCTCTGTTGTTCGTGACTTGGAATTGCCTTCTGAAATACGGGGTACAGCCCAATCTGCAGAGGTTGCATGTGTCTAACGTATGAGTCCACATCTTTTCAAAGTTCATGAGGGACCATAATGTTGTACATTAACATGTACAACAGCTTTCACAAGTCCTGTAGACAAAAAGAATAAATATATGTTTTTGTAAATGCATTCCTCATCCTTTTTTTTTCGGAAGAAAAAATATGGAGTTTGTGTCAGCTGTGTTCAGGTGGTGGTTACTAAAATAGATTTCTGTTGCAAAAAAAGTTCTGGACATCTTCTCTGTGCTGGATAAGATTACTGCAGCTGTAGGCCCTCTGAGGGAAAAAATCGGGGTGGGTCCTGTGGGTGGGAATGATGCATGCGATGGTGGGAACAGCGTCCAAAAGTTTATTTACAAGAAAAATGGAAAACAAAAATATAGGAAGACGGGAAGAGTGTCCAATTGGAACAGCACTGTCAGGGGGGACTCTGCTGGTCTAACATGTAACAGAGCTGTAGGCACAAGGCTCTCTGCCTCTTCATTTTTATTTGGAAAAGAAAAGATGCCTGTTGCCAGGATCATCAGAGATTGTTATTCTTCATTAAAGCCATGAGACCTTGGAAAAACCTGCGCAGCTCATTTTTTAAAAACAGAAACGAATAACCCCTGCAAGTGCCTAAAGGGCGGATAAAGTTACTTATTGTTGCTTAAAAATTCATTTGGTGCCACGTCAAAGCAGCAGTAGGTATATTTTAAATTGACAGGTCTAAAAAATATTGTTCTTGCTCCCACCTGCCCCTGAACTCTCTCCACTCCAAAGGAAGCATTCTCCGTTGGTTCCCAATTAGTGAGCTGGAGTATTTAAAATTCAAACAAGGACCTTCTTCTCCCTCTCATACTCATTAGCTCACACCAGCCCTCCTTAGTCAAGGGATTTTCTAAAGAGTCCATTTAGGAGTGCTAATAATAGTAATTAGAGGTCGAGAAACCATCTTGAAACTTGACCCAAATTTTCACCCAAAACTTGAAATGAACACAAACCCTTTCTGAGTTTTGAAGGCGCTGGGAACTCCTTCAAAGAAGAAGTTCGTGACTTGGAAATTTTCTTTTTAAAATGTTGCTTCATTCCTGCATACCAAGCCCTTGAAAAATTATCTAAACAGAAAGGCTGCTTTTTAGGAAACTTCTAGAAGCATTTGTTGTGCTGTTCTTTCGTGCCTGCTTGAAATACATGCAGTATTACAGAGCCTATTGTAAACTGTGGGCCTCTTTTCTCCCTTGTTCACATTTATTCTATGCCAATGGGATGATATTAAATTACCTCCTGCACCTCCCAGGAGTCCGAGCTTTCTTTACTCTACCTTTTTCATATCACAGATTCCAGGCTGCCCCAGTCTCCCGCAGATAGCTACAGCAGCCCAGTAGCTGCTTTGATATACAGCATTTTCACACAGCTCAGTGTGTTCCAGTTTGTAGCTCAAAACAGTTAAAGCAGTGAGTAGCCCAGCTGATCTTCGTTCTTGTGTGATAGGACATTCAGCTGTACATCACTAGTGCTCAGCTAGGGTGGCTCCTGCAGCCTCCATGCACAGGACAGATGCAAAAAGCTATACTGGGAGCTAAATTCCTGTTCACTGCCTCCAGCGGAAGTTACTCCCAGATCCTGGGGCAAATAAAAAAGCAATAAGTTCCAATGCTTCTAGTGATGGCTTTGCATCATCTGCATCCATCTTTCTCATGTATCTGTCTCCAAGAAAACAGAGCATCTGCAGAGAGAAGAATCAAGCCTGAGCTGGGCAACGCATAGTCTTTTCAGCACTCAAGGAAAAATTTGAGCCTTCTGTAACTGGATTTACGTGAGAGTAATTTAGATCTTGAACTACACGCTGACCTTCTACAAATATTATTAACCTTTTTTAGCTCTAATGCAAGCACTGGGTTTCATTATGACCATGCATTGCCTGAATAGTTTGTCTTATAAATCTTATTTTATGGCTGTTCCTTAAAGCTTCTAGAAATGTATTATATATTTTCAATTCTGGCAGATTACTCTGGAACAAAAGGATTCTATAACTTGCAAAGGACTTTTAAAGTCATTGGCAAGTTTTCCCTTGTAATTTGGATAAAATAAGAACAGTTTTGAACCTTCAGCTGCAGTTCAAACCTGAACCAAAGTTTCTTTGAGATTCATAACATCTTGAACAACTTTACATGTGGTTCATTATCAGAAGCAGACCTGGTCCAAAATTGGAATTTCTTACTGCAGGGTTTTAATATTTGGTTTTGTCCTGAACTGAAACAAAATGTCAAAATGGCAAAACAATGTACAGAATGAAAAGCGGAGAAAAGATTGATTCAGAAATATCAAAACATTTCATTTTGAAAATGTCAAAAAAATTGTTCTGGAAAAGTCTAAATGCTTCATTTAAGAATTTTCCATCCAGATGAAACATTTCAGCATTCTTAAACCCAAATATTTCATATCTGGCTGGGCTTACCTAGGCCTCTTTGTATCAAAGCTGAATTATTAAATATGATCCCTTTACTTGCTGGAAAGAAAGTTGTTGCTTCTGAATGGTGCATGAACTATGTGCTGTTTTAAAAAGATCCTGTTTATACTCAGATTACGTGAACATATTTTCTTTCAATATCTAATCACAAAATGTTTCTGTTATGTAGATTCTCAGATAAGGTGTGCCTCCTTCTAAAAAAGAGAAGGAAAACTGAATCATAAAGTATGTGAAAACTCAAAAAATGTAGCTGTAGCTAGTTTTGTTTACTAATGCATACTATTTAAGAAGTGCTGGGATTCCAGCATGTCAGTGATTAAAGCTGATGAAAGTTTAGAGCAAGAATAGAAGAAGCTTTACAGAGAACCATCCAGGTTTTGCAAAGCATTTCTGAAAATGTTATTCTTCAAAGCATAAAATATATGCAGATGTATATGTATACAGAAAAAACTCCCCCTGCCTTTCCTCTTTTCAGTTCTCTTGCTGCTCTAAAACATTATTTGTAATGGGGTCAGATTACATTAAATTGCACTTATATTACATTTCTGTAGTATTGGACCATGCTTGCATAAGTATTCTTTGAAGACAATGCCTTTTTCTCGGAGACCATAGTGGGATATTGACTTGAAGATCTTTTTTGGACAATGGCCCTTTAATTAAAGGTGTTTTTTAATTAAAAATGTTAATGTCTATAAAAACTGTTTAACTAAGGCAATTTTCAATTAATGAGCAAGTTTTAATTTTTCAAATATCCCTTGTGCAGTCAATATGAGCACTGCCTTCCTTAGTACCAGATATTACTGCTGTAAGTAATAAACTCCTAACTTGCTGCCAGATTGGTATTATTCTTCTAGTTTTTAGAGAAAAAAAATATAGAGATTTGATTGGTTGATTGATTCTCTATGCGATACCATTGCAAAAAACGTACTTGAAATCGTCTCACAGCATAATGGATGACATGAATGTTAAGGGTGAGAGAACCTGGGATCAGTTGCACTTAGTTTGTGTTTTACACATAGTTCCAATCTTAAATGAATAATATCCTGCCTCAGCATATTACTTCCACTAAAACCAATAGCACTGTTGGATTTTGTGAGGTCACACACCGGCAAAAGTCATGAAAATATTCTGTCTCAACAAAAAAAATCAACAAGAATTACTCATGGCAGACGATAGTAAATTCATACTTTCCCTGCCATCTTGAAGAGCTGTTCTACAAAGGCAGACAGGAAGCTTGGTTAATGCAAGTTTTAGGCAATGCTCAATGGTCTCCCACAATTGATTTTCCTCTCATTCACATTTCTGTAAACCAAGAGCTGCTCCACTGAACCCAACAACAGTATAAAATCAGGGCAAGGTGAATCAGGCTGTCGGGAACCCATGCTTCGCAGTATACAGGGTTCACAGCCTTATAACCAGTTTGTAAGATTTATTAGACTTTGAGGGGTAGGCTGTGGACAAACGAAGCTTTGAGCATAAAATAGCATGTACTTGGCCCACAGTGACTGCACTCAGTAGCATCTTTGCTGGTCAGCAGTCTCTGACTTGAACCATACAGCCCTAATCATGTTGGCCAACAGAAGATGATGCACTTTTTTCTCAGAGTGTGAGTGTCACATACTCCTCTAGAGAGCCAAAAAAAGTTTGTGTAAAAGCTTTTATAGCCTTGTGTGGTCAGTCCCACATCCCAAATCAAGCCCATAATTATCAGGTATCAAAATCTTGAGTTCTTGATCTTTGTTCAGATATTTTTTTAATTTGGTGCCATTATAGCATCTCGTTTAGAGCAGCAGGATGGGAATGAGGTATGGAGATCAAATGGTACCTGCCAGTGCCCACTTGCTTCTGCCAGTGCACTGGAGCCTACTGGGTGCACAGAGGCCTCTGCTTTCAGCCACGTAGCTGCTGCAGCAGGCTAACTCACTAACTTCAGTATAGCCAACAAAAGCCAAAGCATCTCCTGATTTTACACATTGAGCTCTCTGGCACAGCGGCTATATTTGCATGGCTCCTGGTCTTCATCAGCGGTTGTATAAATAGCAAACAGCAGTCGTGGTTGCCAGTGGTGTGACCTGTGATTCTTGAACCCTGGGGCCGGCACACACAGCTACCCTGTGGATTCCCCTGAGAGGAAGGGCAGATAAAGGCTGACTGTGATACAGTATTAGAAATCCTGCTATATATCCAAGCTCTGTGGGTCTGACTAACAATGAGCAAATCGGGGTATTTATTCCAGCAGCTGAGGCGTAGACAATTTGGATGATATGGGAATGAATTAGCTGAGTAACTCTCAGCCTTACGTTTTCAATCCTTCTGAGGTACATACTCTCCCTACCATGCCTGTCCCAGACATAATTATCTTCTCTACAGATTCATGAGGGCCTGTGTGCAGAAGTGACAGCAGAGAGGAAATACTAACTGCACAAACATGAAGCCAGGGCAGTTTTGAACATTTTGAATATGTTAAGGCCAGCAGCATCCTCATTAAACTCTGATTAACAAGTGGACTTGATCCAGGCTAATTCACGGCTGAATGGGATTTTCTTTTTTTTTTTTCCACTGTCAGTTTATCAGAGGTAGGCAATTAAGAGCTCACACACCTCCGGGTCTTGTAGTTTTTTTGAAGCAGGGATCTCATACCAGCCTTGCAATAAAGCCTTATTGTCCTTGGGACAATATTCTTCACTAATCTCACTTCTGGCAATTTACTTTTTCTTGCTGAGCAGATTTAGAAACAAAAAACCTTGAAAGGGCATGGGAGGAGGAATACTCTAGGGCTATCTAATCCTGTCCCCAAAGTGGGAGTTTTCCATTCAGCTTCTCTTTTAATGAGCACTGGATAAATAAACTTTTACTGCAACACTACTTTGATTCAAGAGGCCTATGAGGACCCAATTATGCATCCAGTGGGAGCAGCATGGCGGTCTGGTTTTCAAAGCAAATGCAATGTAGCAACACAGGCCCCTTGTAATTATGGCTTCCCTACAAATTTATAAACCCAGAGGTGAGCTTTGCTTTGGTTGATTGTTTAAATGCAATTATTACCTTTCTTTCACTTTCAACTTCTTAATAAAGCTTTCCCAAATGCAGCGCTTGGAGTTATTCTTCCCGAGCCCTAGGATCCCAAAGCTTTAACTGGAAACCAATCATCTGCTTCACTGAAAGGGACACAGTCAGGTCTGGTCAAAGATTAGCTGAAGAGCCAAAATGTTTGACAGACACACTGAGGGGGCCACATCCTATTTTCCACCTGAGAAAGTGAGAGGGAGAGGGAGACAGAAAGAAGGAAGCTAAAGAAGGAGAAGGGAGTAACTCAGAGAATAGAAAAGAAGAAACACTAATCGAACAGCAGCCTGGCTCGTGGGAAGCGCCCTGTTTATGTCATTTGTATTGCTTTGCAGGTGTCAATATAACACTCACAGCACTAAGGTGTGTCTTCCTCTAAAGTGCGTGCAGATTTGTCTACAAGCTAACCCTGTTTAAAAAAAAGAGGGGGGACGGTTGTGCTCAGTGACACATTTTGCAGTCCTGGTCTCCTAAAAGCACGCGTTCAGTGGGTTACAAGGAAAAGTGCTCCATTCTCACTTCTAGGCTCCCCAGGAGGATGGGAGCAGTGAAGAAAGTGTGGCTATGACATGTAAGTGGGGGCATGGGATGTATTGCATTGCATGTATGTGCAGCTTTGAGGGAACCAGGACAGTTACTTCAGCTCCTTGTCTTTCAATCACATGCCAAAGTTTTTATGGATACATATATATACGGGGGTTTTACGCTTAAATTTATACTAATAATATAATGATATGATATACATATGATATACATACAGTCTACATGTGCTGTAAATACATCATAGGATGCTTTACATATTAAAGCTATATGAGATGATATATTATATACGCAAGTAATATGACGTAGCCAGTTGCATATAATTCAAGAACATAAGTCTGACATATGTAGAGCTGAGTTAGAAAAATCATTTATTTGTTGAAAATCCAGTTCGGAAGCATGGCAACCATTTATGATTTAGTCCTTGTGATGATCTGTCGGATTTGCACATGTATACTTTTTCAATTGCTGTTGATTTTAATGGCGTTACGGTATTGCTGTTTATTTTAATGCTTTTATCAAGGAGCTTGCAGTATACATTGCATCGCTACTAGAACAGATACAGTGAAGACCCACTGGACTAACAGAAAGACGTGCTAAGGAGAAGAGGAGAAGCAATTACACTTCTTCCTGTACAGAGGAAGAATTTTGCAAAAGGAAAGTCATGAAGCACAAGCTGAGCTAAAGCCAGACAGTCTCACACAGTCATACAAGATGTTTCCAGCAAGAAAAAAAGAAATGGATAGGCTCAGGGAATGACTTTGCAGTGGAAATAGGAAAGCAAGCTGGACAAGACAAATCATGGTTCAGAGCGCATGGCATGAGCTGTACTGAGGGTTGCAGTTTGACACCATGACAAATACTATTTTAGAGCAGCAAGGGAACTGAAAAGGGAAAGGCAGGGGGAGTTTATACTGCATATACATGCATCTGCATATATTTAATCCTGTGAAAAGTAATGTTTTCGGAATTGTCCTGTGTGTATGCACATATGTATTCATGCGTGTCCAAGTCTACTTTCTTTCATCAAGTGTCTCTCAAGGGTTAAACAGTATGTAAAATATGACAGGGGATTTTGGAAAGGGTGTATTTTCACTGTGTCAGAGTTTGAGGATTCAGGACTCAGGAAGACTGCAAGCTGGACTGTAAATCACAATTTGCAGGAAATTATGGTATAGAGTCGACTTCTGTCCCCAAATATATTTGCAGAGACCCCAGCCAGGAGCTGCTCCTGGACTCCTTTTCAGACTCCAGGGGCTTAAAGTGTATGGCACCCAGCAGATCTGGAAGCCAAGCACAAAACGAATAGTTATCTGAAAAAGAAGGACGCTTCTACTAGCTCTGCAGCAGTGGAGTTTATGCTGAATTACTTTGAACCTTCAGAAAAAGACAAAAAAAAAGAAAAAAAACCAACAAAACAAAAACAAAAACAAAACCCCCCAAACAGAAAACAATTTGGAAGTGATTATTTAAAATCTCCAGAATATTTCAGTTTGTGAATTCACACGGAGACACAGATCAATGCTCTAGTCACAACATTGCAGAAGGGAAGCCACTCAGTTTGCCCGCCAGGAGGTGATTCAGATCCCTTTTCTCTGATTTGCAAGCAATATTTAATTTTCAAGAATAAGCTGCAGTGTATCCTCATACTGTACTGGATTCCCTCAATAATTGTATGAAAGATATCCATCTCTCCAGGTAGGGTCTCTAGCCACCAATGCATGGTGTCGTTCTTTGTTTCTCTTGCCTAATGGAATAACAACAGCATGAGAAGAGCCTGAAGTTACAGCCAGTTTCCTGCCCTTGTCACCTTTAGGTGAACACTGGAATAACAGCACCTTGTTTTCTAATGTGTATTCTTTGTTTCTAACAGCAAGAGATAAAATCTCTCAAGAGCTGCAGGCTTGTCTGCAGTTAACAGCTATAAACGGCAGAATAGGGGCACAGGCATCCTTTCCTTTCCTTTCCTGGCTTCTAGGTGAGTAAGCCCCTCAATATGAATAAAACTCAAGGTGCTCACAGGCACAATCAAGTGATGGGAAATTTCCACTGAGTTGCTATTGAAAATTCAGGACAGTTGGCCAACTAAATGTGTGTGGCTGCTTAATGTGAAACTCCCCTAGGCTAAAAAACAACTGTTCCAAAATGTTGAGCTGTCCTGTGGGCACCCATCTCAGAAGGACCTGACTCCTTTCTGAGGTTTTCCGTGACAGGAAACTACACAACACCATTACGAGCTATTATAACCTGGAAAAGCCTTAGCTTTCCAAAACACTGAGAGAGAAGGGGGGAACTGTATGTATTTGGCATACTCTTTTTTCATGACTGGCAGTAGAGACCACCCACATGATCCTGGTTTGCAGTCCACTGACCATCCAAGTTTCCATTGTGAACCCAAAGTAAGCTTTACAGACCCTTGCCATGCTAAAAAAAAATAATCCAGCAACTGCTTTGCACTGCATGAAGCATTCCTTCAAGAATAAGATCTTCAAGGATTTGCCAAGTTCAGATTTTAATCAAGTGTAATGTGACTAACTAAGAACTACCAGATGAGAGCTGTTTCTCATATCTTCTCCTGCTCAAAAGAGTTCACAAGCATCAGCCATGGGTTTGGCAAGGAAGACGGTGCATCTTGTGACTGGAGCTGAGCATGCTTATAGTTCCTGACCTCTAGAGGATTCAGTATCTGCAGTTGATCTCTCACTGCTTCCACTTAGGTGATTCAGCTTCTGATTTTGGTATGTACCTAACAGCAGTGTGGTCATCTTGTTCCTGCAAGGGTATCAGAGCTCAGCCCACAGCTCAGCTAGGATAAGTTTGCTGGTAGAGTGATCTCTTCTTTTCAGTGGTTTCCTTTTAACTTCCAGAATCAGATTCTCTGAATCAAATGATCCTTGCACACACCCAGATATAAGCTTGTTTAAAAAAACATGAACACATAAATAAAAATGCCTATCTATAGCCCAGTTAAATAGTCTATCAGTTAATATTTCCTACTTATTCTACTCAGGGCTCTCCCCCTTGTCCCCACCAGAGTCCCTGAATCACCAAATAGAAGAGTATCATCTGCCAACATCCAGTCTTAAAATTTTGGTCTATTTTGACATAAAACTCCAGCTTCAGTAGCCAAAGAATGAAAAATGAAAGCACAAAAGCAAATGAAGTTTAAACTCTTTATGGGGTACTGATGGCACTGCAACACATATTTACGGGCCTGGCAGCCTATCAGCATGTTCACTAAACATGCAAAGTCAGTGTGATCACACAGAACTGTTTTTTTTTAAAGGTGAGCAACTGTGATTTAATTCATTAACTAGTTTGTCAAATCATGGTAGATCAGGGATATACTAGGGAAAATTTGAAGTTTGAAAGGGTACACGTGTTCATTCTGCCTGTAATATCAAAATCGAAACATACCCAAAGAGAGAAGAGACAAGTTGCATGAAGTGGAAAAGTTGGTTATTTTCTAAATCAGGTTACATGAAAAATGCATGAAGAGCAGGGTTCACCTTTGCTTTTGGAAATACCAGATCACATCTAGCTATATGAAAAGATTTTGGCCGGGTTAGTGGAAATATCTTGAAATCACTTCTTTTTGTAAACTCATTATCATCTTTACTAACTGAAATCTTTCCAAATGCAGCGTGCTTTCAAGAGCTAGAAGACCTTGAATAATAAATCCTTTAAGAATGAGAACCTACTCATTTGGGGGGGGGTGGGGGGGGAAAGATAAAATGCACCTCTTTCAAATTCCAGTAACAGTGGCCATATGCTGATTTAAATTTTCATATTTCAGCCATCAGCCTTTACTCCTCAAATACAAGGGTGATGTGCCCCATGATGGCCAAGAGTAGTTAGATACTTAGTCTGATTTTTAAAGGCCCTGAGTTTTAGTAATTCCAGTGAAGTCGGCAAGACCGGATATGTGTTTTGTAGCTGTGAAATCCAGTCTTGTATTTTGCAGCCATTTGAAGGGGTATCTCCAGTTACAATTTCATCTAGCTCTAAAAACAGTGTGAAAAACACATTTCCTTCCCAAAATAATACAAGCGTTTTAGATATTATTCAAATGAGCCAACTATTTAGAATCTAATTTACCTTTAACTTGCTTTGCTATGTTTATTTAGTGTTTGCCTTTTAGCTGCCTTTTATTAGCCAATTTTAGTTTTGAGTTCAGGAATAACATGATTAGAAATAGTGCATATTGGACTATATGCACTATACAAAATCTGGACCCCAATCTTTTTCTTTTTTTTTTTTAAACATCTGTTTTCATTGTATTTGGAAGGGAACAAGAAAGAATTCTGTTGCTCTTATACTATGTGAAGTTTTTCCTGAAGCTTTAATTTGGGATGAGATTTCTCTTTCCTTTGAAATTGCAATGCAGTGAAAATTCTGCCAGATCAAGCTCCCAGCATCCTTTTCCCACCTGTCCTGTCTGCCAGCTCTTTTTATGTCCTAGGACATGCCATGCACATCAAAAAGCTATTGTTTAGGGAAAAGGGAGGCAGTGAGCAAAAGTAACCAGCCAAGCATCACACCCCAAAGGGCAGTTTGAGGCAAACCAGAACAAATGAAAAAAACCCTGAGTTCCTTTCTGCCACCCCTCCTAGAATGCCTATTTTTTTCCTCATGTAATCATCCACTAGCTTCACACTGCAAAAAGAGACAGCTGAAAAAACTACAATCAAAAGAAAAACATGTCGGAGAGTTTTGACAACCATGGAAAAACAGTTTAAAATAAGCTGAGTTTATACAGAGAATTCTTTAGGCGCTGTTCATAGAGAGAGCTATGCTCCATTAACATGGCATTTCACAGAGTACTCTCCAATAAATATATGGCAAACATTGCCGTTTCCCATTGAGTGAAGGCTTCTGATCCTGAAGACAGTGAAAGTGCAGCTACTACTCTGAGAGGCCATAGTCACTGGAGCACAGTGAGAATTACACAGAATTACACAGCATCAGGAGGGACTAGGCAAACCTGGATGCCTCCCTGGAGCATGGCGTGTAGGCAAAAAGAATCATGCCTAGATTAATATTTGCCTAGATGAATATTTGCTGCCTTAAATTCAACCAACTTCATAAACATCCTTCATTTGCATCCTGTGACATAGCTTCAACTTAAAATTACCTTTTCAGTGCCAGGAGCAGCAAGGACACTGCCTCATTTCTAAATCTTCTGGGACCAATTATAGCTGGCATAATAGACATCCATGGGCTTCAGGATGCTTGGTGTGAACAGTTTTCTTCCTAGTGTTCCTAAGCGGGACGCAACTGCAAGCTGGGTGCTTGTGTTACAAGCAACAATATTAGTGAGGCTGGGAAGGACAGAAGCCCTTGCATTGGGACTACCAGAATGTATTGTGTGTCAATAGCATGATGAGCCAAAGTTGCAGATCTCCTGTCTCAACCCAAGATGACTTCTACTGAGGCCCACAGATATTTACCATGAGGTCTTCAAATAGAGACTTTCAAAAGATCAGTACCATAGCTGCATCCAGCACTGCTGCCTTGTACTGTGAGGTTTGTCTCATCAGTACTAGCATGAATTCTTGTGATTTCCACCTGCACTGCAGGCTGGCTGGAGGCCATCCGGCTCCATCCAAGACTGCAGTGCTGGTCTGAGAACCAGGAGCCGCGCTTATCTCTTATTCTAGCAAATACAACCCAAAGATGACCTGTTGGGTAGGGAGGTACTTTCTCTTTGCTTCATTCCTTCTGTGGATCCTCTTGTTGAATGTATTGGACTCTGCATCAAACATGTGACCCACCATTAAGAATTTATTAACCTTGGGCAGGCTTTCAAAAGACATCGTGTAAGGACATTGTATAAGAGAGAGACAGAGAGAAAGAATATACATATATATCTATAAAGTATGTGTACCTGTAAGTGTATATATATTCATATGCATACATATAGACCAGAATCCTAGATCTGAAAATGAGAATAAGAGAACAGCAGAGTAGCCATTTCCCTGCCAAAACCCAGCTCCCACTTCGTGCTGCTTAGGAAGTTACTGAAAGATTGTATGTGCATTTTTATATTTTATAGACCCTGATGATTTTTTTTCCCCCAAGAAACTGTCTGATCCCTCTTTGAATCCATTCATACTTTTGGCCTTTATGACATCCTGTGACAATGAATTCCACTTTTTAATTGTGTGTCATATGAAAAAAAAATTTATTTCTTCCTGATAATTTAATCAGAAGCCCTTTTTCCCAGCTCAGTCACAAACATGCTGTGTGATTTTGGACAGCACTTACAATCTACGCCTCAATTCCGTACCTGCAGAGCACGAAAAAAAGCATTCCTTCAGGCAGACTCCCACTGACATCAAATGGCAGTAAATACCAGTTTAGCCAGATATACGCTGTCATTATTTTAGCATCCCAGCTTATCTGATAAAAAGATTTGCTAAAAAGGACTATAACTTCTGTGGGAGTACGGTCAGGTAAGGATGAATGAAGGCAGTGGAAGGACTTCAGAAGCTGACATAAGAAATGCAGCAGGTAGTTGTGGTTTGAAAGAAAAGGAGGTGGCCACCTCCAGAGAATAAAACACTCTTCTCCTGTTGTATGGGCAGGTAGACAAGAACAGCACAGACAAACCTTGCTTTTCATTGCCATGAGAGGGTCATGCGTACCTGTGTGAGCTCTCCCTTTGAGGTTTCAGCAAGAGGTGGACACAAAACTCCAGTCTGAGCTCCTGAAAATGGCATTTTAAAGAGAACTGAAGAAAAGAGAGGCTGGACTGGGGCTTTGTGAGAGTCTTGCATTTGTCTCGGTCTCTCTGGTTTCCTTGAATCCTGAAAGCGAGACGGAGGTGGACCTGCAGCCGCAAGCTGAAAGGGGAGCAGGTGACCTTTTTCCCACCCTCAGCCTCCCACTCGTCTCTCTCTCATACATGCCAGAAAGAGACTTTGTCGCAGACTCCCTAGGCAACAAAACTGGTGACAGACAAGAGAAGTCCTTCAGGAAACTCAGGCTGCCATTATCGAGGTGCCACAGGGCCGAGGGCTCCCTGGGGCCGCGCCATCCCCACAGGCGTCCATCAGGGCAGGGCCAAGCAGCCAGGTCCCGTACCACTGCCCCAGCCAGGACCAGGGCAGCCGGGGGACACTGGGGCAGCCCCAGACATCGGGCATCTCTCTTGGGATGGGCCGAGCCATGGGGCCGTGGGTGGGCCCGGCTCGGTGGAACCCATGGCCAGGCAGGGCAGGGTTGTGAGGAGCTGGAGACCAACCCTGCTGCAGCGTCACTGGGGCAGGGACTCTCTCCTGCCAGTTAACATTTAATAAACTACAGGCTCTGGACACAGCTTTTAATTGCAGGTGCCCTCTGAGTACTAGTATTTTCTGTGTTTCTAGGTGGTTTTGGTAGCAACCTGTGTACATATGAGATGCGAATGCATGCTGGCAAGAGCATTAGGTGCTGAGGCCACAATGCTTCAATCCCAAAATGTGCTTTTATGAAGAACAGCAATTACAATGAATGCTAACTACTTATGAAGCAATTCCGACCTTCATAAATGAGCTGAATCCTTCTCATTCAAAGGCCCATAGAGTGGACATATGAAGAAGGCAAGCCTGCCTTACTTACTGCAGTTTCAGCAGGCATGGACATGGGTTAGAAATTCCCACTGACTTTGAAAAGCTTGGAATTTCACTCTGAAAGGGATGCTCGCTTACGTAAGCTTTTAATAATGAGTGTCCATTCCTCCCTCAATAAAAAATTCTGCCCTTGCTCGTTGCAGAAATCGCAGCTACTTTGTACCACCCACATGATCAACAGCAGAAAAAATTAACTCACTGCAGGCTCACAAATGAGCCTGAGCAGCATCTGAGGCCAATCTGCCCGAGCCCCATCTAAGGGCAGGATATTTTCAGCTTGTGAAGGTACAGTGCATTTTAACTTCGCTGATGCTCTTTGTTTACAAAATGAATACATGTGTCCTGAAAAAACAGCCCCTTCTTTCAGTCCAATTTTCAAAAGACCTGCAGCTAAGGGTGACACAGATAGAGTACACTGGCTCCCATATTACTGACTGTAAGGACATCTGTTTTTCTCTTGTTAAAAGATGTATATACAAGTTTCCACAGTCTTTAAAGCCATTTGACTGTAAGTGTATTGAAAGCACTGATATACGTGTCAGTAATGTAGCTGTAGACAAGGACCAGATCCACCTCCAGAGCAGTTTTTGACAGTTTCCAGGCTTTGCTATTGAAATGCAAGTAGATGCTGAATGTGGGAAAGGCTAAAGCTATGCTGCTTGGCTCAGAGCCCAGGACTGAAAGATTTGGGTCCACTTTTCCAGCTGAAAAATGTAATGTACTTCCTCCCAGAACTTCAAGGAGTTACATACTCAGCTGGGGAGAACAGGGGTAGCTCCAGTGAAGTCAATGGAACTGCAGGCATAAATTGTAGCTCCAAATCTGACATGTATTATCTCTTAGTAAGCAGTTAGATTGAAACTCATTAAAGATGGATCAAACACAACGATCGCTAGCAAGCAGAAGAAACTTTTTTTTTTATTTTGTCTTTCTTACCTTAATCTACATCAAATAGTGAGTATTTACCCTTAAGATCAGCTCCCTCTGTGAACTGTATAGAGATAACCTCTCTGTGAGTACACAGAAATCGTATGGGAAATTTGGGCAAAGAAATTGTTGGTCTGGAAACTCTTGAATCAATTATCAGAGATTCCTTTGCTGCTACTTGCCTTGGATTTTCTCAGTTTATGGAATCAACCTCTCAGTCAACATTTTTCAAAAGTATTATACTGAATTCAATATATTGTGCTATTGGGAAATTACCAGAATTTTACTACTAGAGCGTAAAAAAATAAAAAGACCTGTAATATGCACAGTTACATATGCATAGCTTAGTTCAGGCATTTTATTTTCACTAATGGCCTCAGCCAAGCAGAAGATGGGAGTGTTTAAATGGGGCACTTTGATTAGCAGATCTGTGTTGGTTTATTTCTCTCCTTTCCATCTTACATGTTCTTTGGACAGAAGTCAGGCCCCACTGCCCAAATATGCAGCCCCAGGGCACTATGTGAATGGATCTGGTAGCTCAGGCTCTTCCGCTAATCCAGGCCAGCATCCATCCCAGACACAGGCTTTATCCTGCAAGTCTCTGTGAGGACGTGCAGCAGGAAGTGCCAAGTTATTATCCTCTTTACAACTCCAAGTGAAATCTACAGAAAGATGCAATAAAGTTAATTACTAGGCGTTGTCTTTCACTTGGAGGTAAATCTGTGGCTTCTTGGGGCTTGCTTCTTTACTCAAGGGGGAAAAAAAGTAGATAGAAGCATTATCAGACACTAAGTATATCTATCAAAACAAGGACTGGCATTCATGCAAGTGAGGACCTGAGCTATATATAATCATAGAAGCACAGAATCATTTAGGTTGGAAAAGACCCTTAAGATCATTGAGTCCAACTGTTAACATAACACTGCCAAGTATGTGCCATTTTTAGCTTTCTCTCCATGACCGGACAAGAATAACTTGAAGAGAAAGTAGAGTGACCTTTGGGGCACAGGACGAGAGTCTTCTGAACTTTCTGGTCACCTTATGCCTTTCATTTATGTATAGCACTTTATAGGATCATAAGATAATTTAGGTTGGAAGTTCAACTCCGTGCTCAAAGCAGGCATTGGAAGGCTTTTCTTAGGTCCTCCCAAAGCCTCTCCTCCCCCCTCCTTCCTTCTTTTCCCTTCCCCCTCTCTCTCCTTGCACTGACATTAGCTTTGTTGCAAGTCCTTCTGTCACACACTCTATGGCTCCCACTGTTTCGCCGATCATCTTTAGTGTAGGCATGGGTCACAGCCAGTAGCAGCTCCGGATCAAGTGTCAAGTCCCCAAGGGTCCGGATATTCTCCAAAGTGAGACTGAGCAATGACAACTGCTTAAGCAGGAGGGTTTTCCTCAGTCCTGGCAAAGCAGCCAGTGCCAACCAAGCAACATTTCTGTAGCATTAGCAGCCTTGCCAGATTGTGTCCATTTCTTAGTGCAGTGTGTTGAAACTAAGGGGAAGGAAAGAACAGGCCTGGTGCACTCACCCTTCCCTCTCTCCCCTGCTGCCTAAGCAAGTCAGGTAAATGCAAAAAGCTCACACAGATGTTGCTTTGCAGGCGTCACGGATGGAAAGTCCAATGTCATCTCACTCTGGCCAAAGACAAGCACCCAGTTCATTGTGGAAAACATCTGAAGAGTCTGGAGGGAGGAATCAAGAACAGAAAGTGAGATTTGCAGCTTAGTCCTCAATGTAAAGCTAAAAAGGGGAAAGGGGAAAGAGGAAAGGGGAATGAGAAAAGCAGAAGGGGGGAAGGGAAAGCATTGATTGGAAGAGCTGCTCTTATCACTAAGTGTATGCTGGAGTCAGGGACAGTAACAAGGTACCGTTCTCAGCAGGGTTTGGACCGTGGACTGGGTCTCTTAAGGAACTGGTGATGGACTGCGAAGTCTTTTTCCTTTTGGCCATTGCAGGCTTTCCTAGTTGCAACCACTATGAGCAATTCCAAGATTTCTTGCAGTTTTACCCAAAGAAGTGTTAGAAAACACATCCCCAACATTGAAAATCTGCCAATATTGCTATTTAATAGTATTTGAGGGTTCTTGAAAATGGTTGGCTCTACCTTATCTGAAAATATCCTAGAAACTGTTTGTCTTTTGATCCTTTACATTTGGAATTTTCTGTGGATAACCATGTGAAGCATCTCCTTGAGGGTCCCTGGTGAAAATGTACCAAGTGCATGACTTAGTTGGTCGACTTACCAGCTAATCTCCTTTGATTCCTTTTGTAGTCAATGTAGAGAAAGAGGTAACCTTGGAGAGAGAGAAGAGTAAACAAGTAGTTGAGCCAAGCAAGTTAATGCTGAAGCTGTACATTCATGAAACAAAGTCAGGTCAGTAACAATTGGTAATCGTTATCATGCTATTGCTGTTCAGTGGTCTACATAAAATGAGGATAAGTAATGAGAAGTTATACTATAAAAATATCTTCCTGTTTGCCATTTTAATTTTTATTGACTCACCAGAGAGTCCAAAGACTGTCTAGAGCTAAAACCAATAGAATTTTATTGACTATCCTAGGTCTTTCTGTACTCATTGTGCTACTTACAAAACAGACAGAAGGTGAGTCTCTGAGAAGCACAACTAACTGGAGAGATCTTGTTTAATTGGTGGAATAGGAAAGGAAAATAGGATGTGATATATAATATTAATTTGATGTATAAGTATTTGGTTATTGTGATTTAGTCAACAAGGCACAAAGTGCTGGGGTATATTAATTGTTAGAATAATGTGAAATGTGATTTAAACTGAATACTGAGGATGACTGAGGATGATTCCTTTCTCCAAGGAATATGATCAGATGTTTGATCCTAATAATATCGGTAGTAATGAAATTATGTAAGTGGATTCCTGCTTACTACAGCAGTGAGGTATCCCAGGTGTGCTATTGAACACCAGATAATGTGTACCTGTAGATTAAATTGTAAATTAGTTTATCAGAATTAAAAAGACATCTGAGGTTTTCCCTAAGATGATACCTTAAAATTCCAGTCATCTCATCTCGTTTTGCCAGGCCAAGACAACTGTGAATATTAAAAGAAAAACAGATTTTTAGGAAGGGCAGTTGGGCTGTCTTTGGAAGAGTGTTTTTTTAATTTTAGTAATCAAAATGCTAGTGGAAGGTTTCTTCTGGGTGATGTCTACTTATAGCCGGTAGCATAACCCTGGAGGAGGTACACTGAAGGGAAGAAGGGAGCAGTAACTCTTCCACACCCGTTAGCTCTCTGCTGCCTGCAAGATGCAGGCACTCCTTGGCTCTCACTTAAGGAGGACGTGGCACAGACATCTGCACCTGCCCTGGCCTAGGAAGGGCTTTTTTTATGTACCTCATTGGCATTAGAGAAAGAATTTATGCTGGTGTCCAAGCTGGACTTCCATTCTTAACAAGGAAAGGTATTCAGTTTTCACTGATGTGAATTAAGTTGGTGTGAGAAGTATCACATTTAATAACACAAAGACTTATTCACTGCTGTGCAATCCGTTGAACAGCCAGACAACAGATGGGCTGCAGATCCACAATTACCTGTCATAGTTTGACTTGCAACTTATGTGGTTCCTAACAGAATAGAATCTGTATTTTATTACTTTTTTCTTACCTTTATTTTATTTTTCAGCCCAAAGAGACAGTACTTTGCATTCCACATGGTATGTTATAGGACTGGAGAGGAGAGGGGAAGAAGGAGGTTTCCTATTTTTCTTATCAATACCATTTCTTCACATTATGAAAGGGAGATTTTTTGGTGTGTGGAAAACAAGAATGCCCTAACCCATAAGCCTGACATAGTTGGTATGTGAAGAACATGTATAATAACCCTGATTTCCTAACGTGACAAGTTCTCTATAACCATTACTTCATCATTAGGTCATTCACTTTATCAAGTAGCAATTTTTATTAATAATTACCATAAAGCAATGTCTGCCATACATTCACTCCTGTATAATTGAATTCCCTATATTTACAATAAGGAATAAAAATAATTTTCTGCCTTTATATCCACCATCTGCACATTCATTTCTTATTCATCATGATAGATAAGCAAGTATACCGTTATTTAATATTTGGTTGCTAGACCACAGTAATTTCTTTGACAAATTAACATAAAGTGTAATATTTTCATAAATACAACACAAATGCAAACATTTATAAGAACAATAACTATCAGTAAAGGCCTTCAAGTCAAACTAAACGTCAATCTTTGTACAAGGATATTACTAGCATAAACTGTTTATTATCTTACCTCAGGGCTCATAAATAAAAAAGTCTGTCAAATTCTAACCCACAGCATCATTTTAACTATCACGCTTGCATTGTTCATGTTGATATGCTGAACAGCCATGGATCAGAGCAATAGACTCTAGCACCTAGTTATTAATTATAAGTAATTTGAGATCAGTCAAAGAGCTCTGTGTTTGTTCTGGACAAACATAATACCTCATGAACTCCTCGCAGACAAGCTTGTAATGAGTCACAAACACTGGGCAATAGGTTAAAATAATATCTCAATTCTGATCTAACAAAAAAGAGGTGCAATATTGATTAGTATCACCTGTCTCTTGCGCATATCTGCCCCTAGGTGACTTGCAATTTACCTCTGATTATTTTTTTTCTTTTTTTTTTTCTGTAAAAAAATCACTTGCTCTTAGACATCTCCGGCCCTGAAGCAATATGAAAAGGAAAGCTTTAGGCAGGTTATATACACTCTTCTCATCAACACAAAGACGTTAAGAGCAGCACTTCCTCTGTTCACAGGGAAGATATAATTGGTAGGATCAGCAAGAGAAAACCGGAGTATTGTAGAACTTTAGTCCTAGCCACAGGAGGTACTAAATGCTTGAAAATGCAGCACTGCAGACTATCTACAAGGCAGGATGGTGACACAGGAAAAGAAAATATTACAAGAATGGCAGGGAAACAGAGGGACAACTTCATTCAGCTGTTACAAGAGAGGCTGAGAAACCAGAGATGGAGAACTGTCCCCATCTCCGTGGCCCCAGGCATGTAATTTAATCCCTCCTTCTATTGCTCTGTTGGCTAGTTCACCCAGAAGGGGCCCAGCAAGTAGCATGGGTCTGCAGAGCAGCTATCACAAATGGCCCTGATTTCACCTGATGATCTTAAAATACATCTAAATTGTGCATCCACATGAAGAACCAGCCCAGAGCATGTTGCAGCTCTTCCTACCCATATGCCCAGAATGAATTTAAGATACGTTTTATCATTTATAAAATTAGCATAATGCTTACGTCTCTACTCAAAATAACAGTACATAGCATTTTCTGATATCTGTTCTCTTGTTTCCAATTTTTCGTTCTAGATTTCTCTATATACTTCCTAGACGTTTACGAGCCTAAAAAATGAAAAGTCCTTACTGAAAAGCCAAAAAAGGAGTGTTGTTAGCTTTTTGAAGCTATTATTAAAAATATCTCTTGTACTTTATAAGTCTCTTGTTTGCCTGCAAAATTCAAAATTTATTAGAATAAAGAGAATGCTGAAGTGGATTTATCTGTGATTATGATAATCTATGATTATCTTCCCCTGTGTAGCACACTAGGCAAATACTAGGCGATAAAGATTTACATGTGTAGTTTCAGTCTAGTGCAAGATTGCTATTCCTTTAAGAAATCTGAATCCAAAAATCATGAGATTGACTTAAAGAATATGAGGTTTAAAGAAAGCAATACCTTTTGGTGCTCTTTCACATTTTGTTTTTTCTAGGAAGTGCTCAGGTAACATTTTTAATCTTTTCTCTGAAACTGTAAAGACTAGAAAGCTACACTCAAAGGAGTGAAATATGAGCTTCTCGCCTCTTAAAACATCTCTGGGATTTGAATTTTAAGAAACACAGCAGTAGAGCACAAGACTTAGGACAAAACCATGGGAGTTTGCCAGGCTGCCTGTACTCAGCCAGCCTGTTTTTTGTAGAAGTCATCTGGCAGAGTAAGCACTGCTGAAAGAGCTAAATAAAATAGTATGAGAACGCTGAAGGCATAAAGATGGAAACATGGGAATGTGGGGGGTGGGGTGTTTCTGAGTTAAGCACTTGCTAGGAGAGGCTAATGGGAAGTAATGAGAAGGAAAGTGGGGGAGTGGAGCAAAAGTTGTGGAATGAGTGAACCGATTCTTGTTAAGTTTATGGCCAATTAATGTTTGCCATACTTGGGAATCAAAAGTTTAGCAAGGGCTTCTCTATATTAAAGGCAGTTCTTTGAACAATAGAGCCCTTTTTCTGCAATTCACAGCTGTCAGAGATCATTTCACTCCCTATATAATTCAAAAAAGTGATGCCTTTAATTGGCAGCATAAACACTGTTGGGCTAGTGTGTACTGAGCTTGATTTAGATGCTCAGTGTATGGCACAGTTTGCATCTGTCAGGATTTGTAAGGAAAAGCTGCATAAATAATTCTAGACTCACATTTGAAAACTGGGAGGAAAAAACAGGATTCCAAAACGTCACATACACTGGCTTTAAAATGACATGAACCAGGAAAGCAAGAGTTAAAGGTGAAACTCCATCCCAAAGACCCTTTCACAATGGTAACTTCCCAGGTGAAGTGCCACTATACTTAGCAGGGCTAGCATAAGATGGAATGGCACCTTAACTCTGCATTTCCTGCCCTTTTTTACATTTATTTTATCCTTAATGTTTTAACACAGACTAAGTTTAATTTACTAATCGGGTTGATGGTTTGCTTGTTTATCTGATTATACTGCTTCTCATAAAACATTTAGCAAATAAGAAGCACAGGCCTGTGTGTTACTCCTCCCATGCTATTTTGAATTGTATTTTTTCAGTGTCACAATGAAACCAGAGGTGTATCTGGACCATTCGCTCTGGGACGACTTCACAGCATAGGCACAAAAAACAGTAAAAGAGGACTTCACAGCACAGGCACAAAAAACAGTAAAAGAGCAGGGAGTGGTTGAACACACTGCACCTGCAAATAGCCTCTACCCCAGGTCAGGTTCATTTGATGCCCAGATACAATCTGGAGCTCTCCAAACTCCAAAACACCAAGATTACCATGAAATCCCTGAGGAAGAAAACTAGGATTTATACAGACTGAGTTTTGTTCATAAAACAAGCTATATTTCAAATAGAAGGAAATGTTCAAAATTAGCAATGGCATTTAAGGAACAAACGCTTGTTGTTTATTCTTCCTTTTCTGTTGCTGTGGGATCGTGTTACAAGCACCCGTTCTTCCTCTGGCACGGATCAATATGGCAAAGTAAAAATCCACTGAACAAAGACAGTTTGCCTCACAGGAAAAACTCATTCATTAATCCAACCACACTGTAGCTGCTTTTGTAAACTATAAGTATAGTTTGTCAAAATCGAAATACTCAACGTTTCAACAACTTTCAGTATCATTAAATCTCTCAAGTTTGCTCCTGAAATTGAGTCTCTCAGCTGGTGGCGTCTTCTCAACCTCCTTTGCCTCACTTCTGTGAGGCATGATACACTAAACGATACATGGGGAAGTCATTTTTAGCAGAACATCCTCATTTTTGGGGGGACAATGGTGAGAAAATGTAACAAAAATCTGATAAAACTTGGATAAAATGGAGAAGTGAGAAATTTTAATCTCCTGAAAATGGGTTTTGTCCATGGAAATTGATGAGTTGACTTTGTTATCCCAAACTAGCATTTAGAGCTGAAACACTGCATTTCTTTTTGAAACAGTCATTCAGGCTGTTATACTAGCCTCTTGACTGAAGAAAATTTAGTTCCTGCCCCAGGAAGTTGCAGTTCAGTGATAGACAGAGGTCATCAGTGAAGGGATGGTCTGTACAAATCAATGAAGTTTTTTACAAACATCAAAGGGTTTTAAGAGACATCAAAAAACAAATGAGTGGGGACTTTGTCTAAGTGAGGACTAGGTTTGGGAAGGTTGCATGACGCATGAGAGCCACAGAAGATGGAGATGCTTCTTAAACAAACAGGTGGGCCTGTGCAACATGGGGATATTTGGATGAAGGCAAGGGAGACAAAAAGATTTATTACAGAGCACTAAGCAATGTGTTATGGGAAAGCATGCTATGACAGGAGGCTGGAAGACAGAAGGACTCAAAACTTGCATTGCTAGACAAATATAATCTTGTTGGTCACTTTGGAAGAGGGAGGCGAAAATCAGCCTAATGATATGGTTATTTTAGGCATTGGAAAGAGTAAGAGGAAAATCACAGGACAAACCTTCTGTGCAGAGGACAGAATGGCTCAAAATGCTTCATATTTCTTGTGCCTCATAATTCTGGTGTCTCTTGTCCCTTGTGCTCACTTAACTAGGATCCTGCATAACAGACAACTGTCCACCACAGCACTGCTATATCCCAGTCTGCCTCAATATATAGGCTCTCTTGGCCTAGAAAACCAAATTTCCACCTTGTGGATTATTTCAGGCTAGGAGTTCCTCTTGAAGAAGCACCAAATAAAGCCAAACATCTATTTGTTTCATGAAACAAAATGTTTGGGAAAAAACAGAATAACAGGTATCTCAGAAATCTCACCCAAGAAACATTGTCTGAATATGAAAAACTTGTAGTCATGTTAATATAAAAAAAAAGTAATTTCATTATTTAATTTGAATTGTCACTTTAAATAACAACATTTGTTGCAATCTGGCATTGCAATTAGAAGAACATTCCCAGCTGAAACAGTGATTTGAATCTAACCTGAAATGGGGACGTGAGTTAGGAAACGCTGTCCCCTTCCTTAGTTACACTGATTTCACACTCATCTGTACAGACTCCCATATGTCTGTGATTTACATTGGCATGAAAGACCAATCAGTAAGTGTTGAAGCAAGCCTGGAAGTATCAGTTGTGTGCACCTTTCATTCCTTTTTAAAACAGAACCTGTATGGCAAGGGCAAGAGTAGTGAGGCATTAGTTGTTTACAGGCACATTCTTGACATTAGGCCATCAGGCTTTTTTACAGGGAGGAGTCAGGAATGTGCCCTGTGAGCAACAAACCCCTTATGATTATGAAGCTTCTCTTTCAAAAAAAAAAAAAAAAAAAAAAATCCTAAAAGTGAAACACACTGAAATTTCTGCAGGTTCATATGCAGCTCTAGCCATTTACTAGTTGGAGAGAGTTGTGCTCTTTAAATCAATTACTATTTTTAAAGAGTTCGTCACCTAGGTGAAGTGCACTGAACACTGGAACTTTTGTCCGCCCAGAAGTGCAGTGCACAGTTACCTGAACCAGGAGCTTATTAACAGGGTTAAGAGATGCACGTCGGCTCAGTCTCCCCAAAGCGCTAAAGACCTTCTGACAGATGTTCAATAACTTTTGCACAATTCAAAAGAGGTGTTCAGCATCTCACAGGAGCAAGCAAGAGGAATCCCCAGAAAGTAAAATGGAAAGTTCCCTCTGCCTTGAGTAGGATCTGAAGTTGGTGTCAAAATACGGAAGTGCTGGTACTAACTTCCCCAAAGAAAGTCAGTTAATTTAGCCCTAAGAATACGAAGTGAAGCCAAGCTAACTGCACCTGCATAGTCCTCACATGAGGGAATTCAGAACAATGCTGCCCTTGCTGATCAGCCTCACTGCACCTCTATCCTGGTGTGAAATATGGGGGAACTTTATTATGCCTTACAGACCCTGCTCTCAATTAAGCTGAGGTCTGTTCATAACAGTCCCATTGTTATCAATGATCTTAGTCCAGATTTGCAAAGGTGAGACTGGGAGCAACGTGGGACCTATGCCTGAGGAAGTTTTATGATCTTATTGTTTTGTACTTTCTAGTGTCAAGAGTGACAGAGGCAGATTCCTGGAATGATTGCACAGGTGGTGGTAAAATAGCCATTAGCAAACTACAGGCATGGCTTAAAAGTGATTACTTGTTCAAAGGAGTGGTTTCAAAATAAATAACTGTCGAGGAAGTATTACACCTTGTGTGGAAAAGAGGAATGTGATGGAAAAAATGAAGTCTTAATATGTATCTTATTATAGTATGCATAAGGAGAATTAGCAGTACCGTCACAGCACAGTTTTGCAGCTACAAGGGCTCTTAATTCTTTCCCTGACTACTTACCACCAATAAGCATAAAATGTTTAGCTACATTTTTTAAACTTTCTGTCAAATCAATGAACTTTCTGGTTCCTGTGCTAAAGGGCTGCAGAAAAAGTCTCATAGTTGCTTGGCACTGAAACCCAAGCAGCAGCTAAATTTCACAATGACATCATGATGGAAAAAAGCCTTAAGAAAACGCCTGACTCCCTAACACCCCACAGTTTCTCATTTGGTAGCTCTTATTCCCACACCCACTGTATCAAACAGGTGGAGTCGTGCTGAAGAGCAGTTTTGCTTTGATAGGGCTCACGAAACCTTTCTCACGACAATGAAGGCTTCCTAAACAAAGGATTAGGAACAAGTGGAAAGGAAATTAAGTCTTGTGCTGCCATTCATCATTTTTGCCAGTGGAAAACAAGAGAGTTAGCTTACTTAGCTAAGCTTCTTGTTGCATGTAATTTTCTTAAATCTGATTAGGATCATTTAGGCTTTTCTAATTACAGGAATCTCAGAAAGCCGTGCCCACAACCTGTTTACCTAGAAGCTTTCTTCTCTCCTTTTTTCCACCACACAGTAAAAAACGAAGTTCTTGTATGGCTAAAAAAGGCAGAGACAAATTTTACATCCATAAGAAATGTCAGTATAAGGTTATATTACAGAATTGTGTAGGCACCATGCTGCCAGTTTTCAGACCAGCCCCCTGAGCTGTACTCTCAGAGAAGGCAGCCACTCATTAATCCCAAATCTCAATCTCAGTGAATGGGGCTCCAGATGACAGACGTGCCACCAGAGCTAATCCAGTGCCTTTTGAATCCTAGGATGCCTTAGGCTTTGCTCAAACTTTGCAGAGTTGGGCTTTGTATATTTTTGGTCACTGGACAAGATGATTCTTGTGGCATTACTTTGTTTTTATAATGCATTCCTGGATCAGCATTTTCCAAATGCAGCTTCATTTCACCTGTGCTCTCTGGCTTCAGGAATATCACTCTTTTCTGCTGTCAGGAGTTGGGCGTGATGAAAACATGAAGCTCCCAAAATCTTTCCTTCTTTAGGTGCACAAGTTTAAAGATACGTTTGCAGTTTGGCACATGAAGTAGGCACATAACTCTGGTAGACATTCACTGAGAAACAATGAAATCCCATGTAAGGAGAAAGGAGATGATAGTGTACATCTTTGCTCATAAATCTGTTTTTAATCAAAGGATAGCTTACTCTTTCAGGAAAAAGGATCGATCGTGTGTCCTCCTCTTCTTCTGGCACCTAGGCCAGGGAGGAGACGGAATTGAATAAGAAATTTAACATTTAAGCATATGAAATATTATTTATTATAAAACTGTGATCTGTTATCTTATGGATCAGAAATAGAATGTGATTTGAGGGGATGATTCAGCATTCTTCTCTCTCAATCAGCACTGAACTGGTATTCCAGCATGGTATTATTTCCACCATGGTACAGCAGGGAGCATTTTTCAAGCAACAATTTACATCCAGGCTATTCATTGCAGTTAAAACGCTACTAAAATACAACCACAGAGTGCTCCTGGTGAAGTTCATGCTTGATAAAAACCATAAAGAATTATGTCTGTTAAATATTAAAAGGTCATTTTATTTTTTTTTTTTTAGAAACAAAAGGAAAGTAGAAAACACCTGGAATCTTAACAGCTATTCTGTACACAATACAAGGTCCATCAGAGCCATGGAATCTCTGCCATGCTTTATTGAACTGAGGTGACTGACCAAGGGCAATCAGCTGTCTGAGGTGACTGACTGATAATGGTGATAATGATAAGTTAGGTGATGCAGGTGATTCAGTCTTATTACTCACTCACCAAGTCACATGGAGCAGCTGGGGACAATCACCTCTGCCTTCCATGGTCAGTCACATGGATGGGCAATGTCTCAAATTCAAGGATGAGGATGGGTTTGGTCTGTGTTGCTTTTGCACACCCTGGTGTGTTTGCACACCCTGGTGTGCAAGATGCAGTAGTGTAGAGCCCAGGCATTTCAAAAGCTCCACTAGTGTTTTCTGAGAGCCTGAACAGGGCAGGAGGGTGATAGAGCTCAGGTGTTTCTGCAAGTCACAACTGGGACCAGTCATAGGAGGCAGACTCGGGCACCCCAGGACCAGTCATATTATCTCTTCTTCTGTGTACCAGGTAGGGATGGTTTTGCAGTCAGCATAAAAGAGTTTTTCTAGTTAATGACTGATATTTGCTGAGAAATTGATAGATGTGGTGTCATTTGCTAAAAGAAATCCTTTCTCTTTCCAGTGTCACAGTAAGCCAGTTGGCAACCCCTTTGTCATATCACAATAGTCCACATGCAGACACTCTTCTCCGTACACAAGGAAAGGCTGGAACCCCCCCCAACTGCTTTTTCCATGCGTGGCAAGCTAGTAACCAACCACACCACCTTGACACTGTATGTCACATGGAAGCACAGAAAGAGGTTTGTTTTCTCACCTTTTCTCACCCAGCTTATACTCCTTGCTGTTGAGAAGTTTGTGGCCCAGATTTCCAAGAGGTTTTGCACCAGAAGCATCTTCCTGAAGTACTGTCTGGAAGTGGCTGCCTCTGTGTGGCCAAAGGGCTTGTGGCATAACTTAGGTAATAAACACCTCTTTCTTCTCTGTTTTTACCGTTTGCATCCAGAAATTGCAGGAGAGCCTCTTTCCAGCAATATCAGGTATCTCCCAGGTTTTATTATTATCATTATGGGTTTTAGCCTAACTTGCTGAGGATCCCTTTTGACATTCAATTTTCAAGATTTATTCAGGGGTACTTCAGTCCCACCATCACCATCATTGCAAGTTCTTGATTCCTGAATGTAATTTGCTTAAAACGTTAAGTTATAGCACTTGTTCTGTAATGACTTATTTTACTTTTCATGCTGCTTCCTGAAATTCAGAGGTCAGTAAGGACAAGGAAGCTGTAAATACAAGTAACACCAGTTCGAGAGTGAGTCAGATATTCCCTTTGTTAAAATAATCTAATGATAACAATATGTTCCTTCCTTACCACAAGGCAGAAGGTTCCAACTGTATAATGAACTCCTTGGTGGCTATCTGACCTCTTGCAGTAGATGATTTCCTCGGCTAAGGCGCAAGTATCAGATGTTTGCAGGAGGGCATGAGAATGTATCCTCAAGGAGAAGAGACTTCGAAAGATACGATATCATCCTTTCACCCAGATAAGTAAGAGAATCAGAGCATGCCTTTGATGTTGTCAGCTTTGGCTTCATCCCTTTAACCACTTCTGAAGATGATCCAGCTTCCTCTGGATTGCGTTGGACGTGGGTTTTGGACCAAACATTTGGACACCAAACTTGTTATTTAATTTGGAAGATATTAGACACCACTCTTTATGCAGCACTGGAGGAAAAGAGAGTCCAAGAAAACTTTTCTGTATAGTTCTCAGTAACAGGGAATCCACAGAGGGAGGTCTGAGTGGGTTCCAGGACTTGTGTACAAAATTCAAACTACTTTTCCGCAGTATCTCTCAAAGATTCACCTTTTCTCAAAAATACCTATCTACAGTTAGGTATACTGACTGTACAATTCACCCTGTTGGTGTGTGTTCACCAGCACTCTCATCTTAGAATAGACCTTCCTTCCCTAGCAGAGCGAGAGACTATGAGCAACACATATAGTATATCCTGTGTTCTGTTAGAAAGCTCTGGACTTGCTGGAAGCCTTTCTAAGATTTGCACAGTTTTTGGGCCCTTGTTGCAAGTGAAGTTTGGATCATGCAAGGACAGTTAAGATCATAACCAACTGAAATATGTTTTCAGTGGAATTTCAGTAAAATTGATAGGAATTTACAAAACACAAAAGCCGTAAACAAGATCCAAAAAATATTTGACAAACTGAACCCTTCTCAGCTTTTGACATTTCTAGTCATTTCCGCATAAAGTATTTCAAAGTTATCAATTTGCTCAAGTAAAATCCTGATTTCGGAAGCAGTTACAATTTGTGTATGTGAGGCTCGGTTAACTGATGAGCTTCTAGTGGTCTTGGTAGTATTATACCTATATGTGCTCCAGCTGAAATATCAACACAAGCTTTGGAAAATTCACTGATAAAACTACGTATTAAACAGAAATAAGTCCAACCCACAACCCTGTTGTTGCAACCTCCTTAAAATATAAATGTGTTTGGACCTTGAAACTTGGCTAATGCCATGATATGACTGTGGTCCAGCAGCAAACCTCAGATCTGTACTTCTGCAGCATTCACAAGTTTTAGCTCCAGAATTTGGCTCCATCTTTCAATTTCAATGTTTCTATGTGCTCAGGTTGCACGGTGTGCAGCAGTCATATAAAACAATCTGTGAAAAGCCTGAGCCATTTAAGTGCAACTCCAATGCATTTAGAAGCAGCTTGGGACTGTTTTTTTTCTCTCCCTTATCCAGGTTTTACATGATGCTGTTCTCTTTAATTCTGTGTAGTTCTTTTGGGGTTACATTAGTGTAAGTGAGAGGAGAATAAGGCTAATATACTTAGCTACATACCTTCCCAAAAGACACTTTAAAGTTTTAGCATGTATTCTTTTTCGTCTTCTTTTCCTTTTAATCCTCCCCAAAGCTCAAAACATCCGAGAAGGATGAACAGAGAAAGTTTGTGTAACGGGTGATCTTTCTTTAGATAACTTATCACCAAGACAGTGGGAGTTTTTTATTCCTTCCACCCTGTCAGTAGGAATTGGCTCCAAGATAAGAGAGATTAGCTGAGATTTAATGACAAAGAAACACAAACCAAGAAGAATTAAAAGAAAACAAGAGCCTTTACTTAGATCATGTTGATGTTAATTTTCTCATTTCTTCATTTTTGTTACAAACAAACCTTTTAAAAGCACTTCTTAAAGAGGCTGTTAAGTGGATCCAACCTGTTGTACAGTTAATCACTTTTCAATATTTGCTACCTTATCATTAGCTTCTCAAAAATTATTAAAAAACCACCTGGTTTCTTGATAGCTAAAATAAGATGTCAGAGACAGTTGTTGCTGTTCTCCCTTCCACTTTTCAAGGATGAACTATGAGGTAACAACAGAGGACTGCAACTAGACCTTTGTCATCAGCAAAGGTTGTTTGTAAAGACGCCCTGAGTTAAAATTTCCAATTATTGCTCAGTTAATCAGGCTGTTGCTTTTGTACTCACAGAGCTCAGGTAGTGTTTCTGACCACCACATAATTTAAATTACTGGAAAACAGTAATTCTCACATCAAAACAATCCATCTGGAAATGCAGCAGCTCAGAGCAGCTGCTGGGCTGCCTCATTAAACGGCCATTTGACAGAAAGCAGCCAGCCGGATCCTAACACTCGCCCTATCAGCTCTAGATAGCCATGGGACTTGAGCTCAAAAACCTTCCTGAAACATTAACTCAAATTAAGAAGCAGAAGTCACCTTAGATCTGCAATGAGTGCCTTGTTCTTTGATGGTCTCAGATATGCTACTGAGCTGAGCTAGGGGAATGGTGGTGATGCCACCAGTTTCTGTGTGGAAATTAGGAAATACTTGTGGACTCTGATATCTGAGCTGGTAAACACAACTGACTCCATCAATTTAAATACCATTGTCCAACCAGGAAATAGAGATGTATTGTATAACATGATTATGTGTGACCACATGATCTCTTTCAAAAAAAACAAAAAAATGCTGATGAGCACAGCTCAGATTTTGAACGTTGAAGAATCCTTAGCAGCAGTTTGTAAATCACAAGGAGGCAAAGAATTATCCATAGGAGTTACTGGGAAAGTAGTACAAAATAATAAATAATTTTAAAGACTCAGAATGCATATAAATGCTTTAAGTGTTCATTAGTCTGCTCAGTATTTGTTGACTGTTGCTTACACCATTCTTCCTAACAAAAAATTCTTTCCTGATCATCATCCAGCTCAGAAAGGGCGTAAAGGCTGTATGCCTTGTAGAGTAACATACAGTTGAAGATAGCCCTGAAACAGCTTTTCTATACAGAATAGTAGCTTTCACGATCTCCTGGTGGAGGCAGGCTTTCCACAGCACAGACCTAGCATCCAGAGTTTTTTGAGCATTTGCACAGCTCCAAGACCAGCTCACACTCACACAAGTCATGATGCAAACTCCCCGTTGTTGTTAATGTAACTGACTCCCTTTCACGTCTGGCAAGACCCAGCTTTGCCTGCATTAGCCATTTTAGGCGTGACTAGTGGGGAAGGTTAACTGCCAAAGCTTCTTTGAGATGGGCAGCCTGAGCAACATGTAGTAAAAAGGCTTGGTGCCTGCCCCATCTCTCATCAGTTCACACCTGTGCCACTGCACTGATGGTCCTCTGGGGTCATGATTTCCCAGCAAGCTGTCTCAAGTGGTAGGAAGGGTACCCATGGAGAGTCCAAAGGCCTGAGCAGGGTCACTGGTGAAACCCCAAGGCCGTCAGACAGGCTGAACAACCACCCCAGGAGTCGTAGAAACCAGTCCTGTAGGTTGGCCAGGCCCATGGTCCCCTGAAGGTGCAGCTCATGGTCTCTTACTGACAGCACTGTCACACCGAGGCCCTGCTGTGGCCTTTGGAGGACAGGGAGCTCCGACCTAAGTGTGGCCACGAGTCTGGCTTGTAGCTGAGGCCACCACACCTGGCAAGGAACGTTATGACCAAACTTCTGAACCCAGGGAATAGCTACTCTGGAGCCAAGGGGCAAAATTTTCTTTACAGGTGCTGCAGCAGAGAGGACCCAAAACTTTCTGCTGTTTTTCTGGGTCTTTTGTATTAGGCAAGAAATGCCAGAAACAAAACAATGCAAAATTACCTTCTGGACCATCTTGGTGCATACCTGAAACCATGACAGCTTTGCTGTTAAAGCCAAGAAATGCCTCCTCCTAATGGTGTGAGACCATCTGCAGCCACCAGCAGGAAGGGGACCAGCAAGGGAGCCTGGCATCTCGCAGGGACAGCCTGGCAGCGCCGTTTTCAAGGGCAGCGCAGCCCCTCTGAGCTCAGCACCAGGAAAGCGCAAGCAGGAAAACACCGAGGCAGTCTTGAAGAACACGGCATTTCTCTGCACAAGCTTGTTTAAGATTTTTATTTTCCCCTGCTAATGGGTATCCCACCCATCAGGGCATTTTGGAGGTTAATCGTAAGTGTAAGAAAGTACTATAATTGGATGCAAAGGTCCGAACACTCAAGGGATAAAAAACACTGTTCATTCCAGGAACATTTTAGCAACTGTTGACTGGTAGAAAGTAAACAGATTTCAAAAAGTGTCAGCATGCCATACCACTGCATGCCATTCCAAGACGCACATTGTTCCTAAATATATTTCCTGTGAGTGGAGGAGGAAAACAAATCTAATTTTAAAGAAATAAAACCAAACCAGATGTGCACAAGAGTGTGTTGTAGGCTTTTTTTTTTTTTTAAAATGAAAGTTTTTCTTTACTTTAGAGGTACCAAGTCAATAAATGTAATTTGAGAGCTGGCATGGTGTTCGTTACACCCTGTTTAGCGCCCCTGCTACCCTTTGTAGCTGCACCCATTTGCCAGTTTCTCAGAACAGGTAACAGAGTGAGGGAATGCAGCAAATACTTAAAACTGATGAAGGCCTTTTAGACTTATCAAAACCACTTGTGCTTTCATGATTGTGCAAGGTGTGATGTTGAGCTTTGGCATATTATGAAAAATAGCTGACGGTACATGTAATTCATTAGACTATTGCCAAGAAACGTATGCTAAATGATCTTTACATTGAAGGCTGTCTGTCTGCTCAGTTCACGGCTGGTAGACACTTCTGGAGTGTTTTTACCTGCAGTTAAAACTCCTGATTGACAGATCTCCTGTTTGTTAATGGTCTCTGCCATTATACATACTACTTTATCATATCCAGTACTAGAATATAAGCGACTCTAAGTCAGAAAGTATTATTGCTGGTGTCTGATTGGAAAACAAAGACTTCTTTTAAACAGGAAAAAGCTTTAGGTAAGTGTGAATATTTGCTCAAATTCCTTTTTTTTTTTCACAGGTGTGAACAAGCATGTCAGTTCTTGCAGGTTGTCTTCTTTCCTCACTACTCACCTCCTTCAGACTGAGACTTTGGGGGTAGCGCACTATGATGCTGAGGGTGCTTGTCCCAGAAGAGTTTTTAATTGACTTTCAGATGCCAAAAACCGGTCAAATCAAATCACGTGACACAAAGAGGGAATTTCCAGATGCTAACACAGACACAGGTATGGCAAGAAACGAAAGGCCACCAGAGGAAAAAAAAGGAAATGCAGAGTAATTCCCTTGCTGACCCCCTCATAAGAGTTATACAATACTTGTTTGTGATTTTTACTTCCGTCCCACAAGACAGGTCATACAGTTTCAATGCAGACATGTGCACGTGCACACACACACACACACACACATCATTACTGTTACCATGACCGTACACCCAGCCTTAGCAATTGCCCATACAAATGACTGTTTGTACTAAAAAGCCATCTGTGAATTGTAATTTTGCACACACTTATGGTAATTATGTACAAATTACAGAAATGCACATTTATGAAGTTTTGACTCTCTATACATCCATTCAGGTTACAGATCAAGCTGTGAGAATGGAATATGGAAATTTGTATTTAAGATACTCCCATCTCTATAACAACTAGAGGATAAGGATAAGGAAGAAATGTTTCAGATGGTGTTATACTGGCATTCTGATAAATGTTATACTGGGAAGAAACACAGAATTTTTTACCATGATAATACTGCAGCAGGCTGAGATGGGAAAGCCAGAAGAGTGAACTCAGTTAGCACAAGTCTGTAATTTGTTTAAAGTGAGAATGGTACTCTCTAATAAAGCACATGGCAACCATAAAGCTGCTGATACCATAGTCATTAGCCAAAAGGTCAAGAATCCATTAGCAGCTGCCACTGCAGAAAGCCATAGGGCCAGTAGCTGCAGGACGCAGCAGCCCTAGAGAGCCCTGCAGATGACACAGAACATCTGATAAGGATCAGGTTTTGCAACTTCTAATCCCATGTCCTGTGATAGATAACATAACCTTGCTATTGATTAATGCTTCCCAGGGCTTGGCTCATGTCAGGTGGCAATGGATCAATATCTTTCTAGCTTTTAATGTGGCAGCTAAACTCCTCGTCGAGATTTGCACATGCAGCCTCTAGAAACAAGTTCCTGTTCCTGTGCTCTTGTATTATTCCTTTTGACAGGTATGTTACCAAGTCCTGACCTCCATTGTGTCTTTAATTACAGATGGCAGGATACAATTCCTCGCTGTTAGACAGGCAGCATACTGTAGCTATTTAATGATCACTTTGCCTTGCCCAAGCTTTTCTCTCTAGCGTACGAGAAGTACCTACACTGAGCTAGAAGCTCATTTTTCTTTTCCCACCCCTTTCACTCTCCTTCTCCATCCCACCAGATTGTACAACTCAAAATGAGGAAGCAAGCTGGTATCCCTCCTTGAACAAACACATAAAACTTAATTCAAGCTCACAACTATTGATGGCGGGAGGCACTGGACACTGGTGACTTTTTTCACCTGTCTAGCAAATAAGCCTAAGAGCAAGTGGAGAAACAACGATACCTTCCTTAAAAGGAAAACTATACAAAGTGCTAACAAAGAGTTAAGCAAATCTGCATTACTGTACTTATGTGCAAGCCTAGTGTGACTGCAGGCCGCCCCCGAGCTGTGCTTGGGTGGTCCTCTACAAATTCGTATGCAGCAATCTATTAGTGGTATCTAGCAGTGATTTATGCAGCTGTCAAGCTGCCTTCATCAGTACAAGTGAATTGTGGGCACCATCAACTAATGCAGACTCCTTCATAGTGTCTAAAGTAAACGAGGGCCAAATTAAAAGAAAAACAGCCCAAGGTACCACCCACTCATCTTCTCAGTTCTTTAATGACAAGTTCCCTCTACAGAAAAAACATACAGCTGCTCATATGAGACCACACTTACAGAGACCCCACTGTCTAATCACAGACAGCCTGTGAAAGTCAGCTTTCAGGGGCTTGGTTGGAGCAAGGGGAACAGGAAAAGCTGGCAGAGTTCCACCAAAAACTAAAACAGTATTGATGGCAAATAAAATTGACACAGGACCAAATCAGTTAGTTTTCATAATAAATACTGATGTATTATTTTGTCAGGGAATAATATGAACCATCTGATGATGATATAATACACCCTTGTAGCGTGCACCTGTGCCTTTGTTTTCAACAGGAACCAGTGCTATAGTGTATCTTGGTCCTGTTGTAAATGCTAGTCCTAACTGGTGGCTGATCCAACCCAACAACCTCAGTTTTGCTACTTGGGTTCACAAACACACTGGTGCTTTGCAAAGGGGCAGAACAGCAATCCTGAGTCATGTGTGGGCGAAATGCCAGTCTTCACAGTCATTTTTAACCAGTTTATGTGAAAATGGAGTGAGAAATACTTCTTGCCCGAAATACTATCAATGAACAAATGGATCAGAAAAGCAGGCATAGGCACCCATGCACTCTCATACTTTTTTGGAAAAGATGCTTATATTTTATTCCAAACTGAGAAAAAATTGTTCCTGGCAAGACCAGAAACTTGACTTCTCTGAGGCATAATTAATCGTCACTGATTTTGATGTAACAGAAAATAATATTTTCTGTATAAAATTACAGTCTTTCTTCGTAATTATACATGAACTTTCAAGAGTCTTGCCCTCTCTTGAGCTGGCAGACTGGAGGGAGCTTGTGATAATAGGGTCCGCCTATGTTTCAGCTTTACAGAGAATGTTTTTAACATTGCATTTATTAAGAGAGCAGAATGAAGGAATCACTTGTGGACACTGGCAGGGAAAAAGAACTGTCCATAAGCAAAATGTCCATTAACAGCCCCATTCTGCACAAAATAATCTAAGTCTAGACAATCTGGCCGAAGACTAATCTGTGCTTGACTAAAATAAGTGTAATGATCCCCAATGGTTCCAGCCGGACTTCCATCAGACTGTATCACGTCCCAAACCACAGCCCCTTAAGGAGATGCCACTCATCTAGGATTCAAACAGGTGCTGAGTTGATCTTGTCCTCAATCTTTTTAACAATTTATCCCAGGGTGAAGAGGAGGAGAGATATGTCATGGTGCTTTACAGCACCCCTCCTAAGGCATTCAGCATGGCAAGGACCAGCACAGGACACTGAAATGAGAAAAACGGTGCTTGAGCCAAAGTCCTGTCCTAGACAGATGGACACAGTTGTCTTCACGTTCATTTCACCAGCACTGAACTCCCTGTGCTGCCAGAGGCAGGAAGTAGACAGGAATTAAGAATTCCCGAATTAAAGAATTCCTTAATTGTCTTAATACTCATGATGTGATTTTAAGAGTTTTGTGTCTATCACATTCAGACTCTGAGAACTTTTGCCGCCAAGTACAAATATCCTTAAAGGTCTGTACCCTGTGCTAATACCCTGCTCTTTGGGACATTTTCTTTATCTCTGGCACTGAACATGGTGTGAACAGCTGCAGGGGCTGTAATAATGATTGTGGCCAGCTTTCTCTTTTGTGATTCCCCTCTTTTTTTCATTATTGTGCAGTCCTGAATTACTGAGCTTTGTCCTAGCCTGAAAATTGCAAGTATTTCTCTTCTCTCTCTGACGGGCCTCAGACATAACGGCACAAAAGAAATCTCCAAGCCATCCTAATTTTAGAAGGCTCTCATTTGCTGGACAGTTCCCCAGTGACCCAACACAGAGAGCAAAAAGGAGCTGGAAAAGGTACTTGCTGCTGTTTTGAAGCAGGCAGAAGCACTGAAGGGTCCCGTCCCAGTGCATTTAGTGTGCTGCTAGAGAGGGTGGGGGACTAAGGCATATGCAAACACCAGTGGCCAAAGTACCTCAGAGTGCGGCCCACAATTGCCTTGTCCTCATTACTGAGACTATGTGCAAAGCTGAGCAATGGCATTGAACTTAAACGTCAAACAATTTTTTCCTGTAGAAGGAATTCTGATGGACAGACCCTTTGTTTTACTGTTGGTTTTGCTTTATTTATTATCAGATATGTTTATTGTGACTCATGAACTGGAGCTTCCCTCCAGAAATCCAGAAAAAGTGAGACCTTCTCTGAGTGTCTTTTATAGGCGGAATACTAAAACACTTTGGGAATGCAGTAATATGAAGGACAAATTAAAACAGTAAAACATCATTTCCCTTTGGCAAAAGTCTGTTAACTTCATTCTTGATGCACCGGAATAATTATTCAGTAACCTAATGACTTTCTACCACACCATTTTCACATTCTCCAACTACTACTGCATTTGTAAATACTTAGTAAATCAGACCTTAAGAAGATGAATTTTACTGAAATCAGTCTGGCCTGGGACTAAACTATTGCAGAAGTCAACATGGAAGAGGTGCCCGCAGGACGCTGTTGTACCAGAAGGACATGTTCTGGGTAGCATCTTTCCACTGTCAGTGATTCCAGCCATCTACAATGAAGAAGGCGGCCCTCATTAAAACCCAGACAGTTTTACTGTTGTCTCCTGGGACATCTACAAAGGGCCTTTGATGGAAGAGGTGAAAGAATGTAGATTACGTGGTTCCCGCAGTGCCACATGTATGTGTGTTTATTCACATGGTTTGGCAAAAGAAGCTGGGATGTCAAATTTTAGGATTCATCATTCATTCCTACCAGATCTGCAATACAGCAGAGATTTAAGAATATACCCAACAATATGACCCGCACTATGGAAGATGAAGCCACATATTAAATTAATTTTATACTTCTTGGAGAGCTATGTTATTTGTCATGTCTGTATTTATTCAGGTGTTCATTCTTCTCCATGAAAAGAGAAACCGTTGCCTTATGTGGATGCTGCAAGTGCTATAAATTGCAATTTGGTGAGTTTTAAGCATGTTCTTAAACATCTTGCCAGGTCAGGATTCTGAGAAACATAGATTCAAATTTTAATGACAAAGTAAATCTCTCTGTGAATGAAGAAAAGGGTAAAATGTGTGCATCTGTATCTGCATGTGTGTGTCTTTGTGTGAAGAGGGGACTGGAAGTTCAGGAGCATGTCCACACTGCACAACAGAGGTCAGCACAGAAGTCCCTGAAGTACTACTGGTGACACTACATCCCAGACCCAGGAAGAGCATAGCTGTGCCAGTGTAGAGCCATGCTTGGGCTACCTAGGCATGCTACAATGCAAGACTATTTAGCCTGGATATCCGACTATCCTAAAGTAGCAATACTGCCTGCAAGACAATACAAGGTTGAAGCTCATTTGGAAGAGGTTCGCATATCTTTACCATAACAGTGCACTGAGTGGTGTGATGGCTTGGGTCAGTTAAATGACATTCACAGCAGTGGGAATGAATTGTCCATATTAGAGCACAGAAAGAGAACAGTAGTTAGTAGAGACAGAGTGAAACTATGGGACCCCTGGAAATCTCACCTCGAGCATTAAATGGTACCAATGGTCCAGAGGCAGATATGATCAGGGCTAATGTAGTCACAAAAAATAGGTGACCTTAAGCAGCAAGATGCACTGGAAGGACTTTAAATAGATGGAGATGCTCACAAGAAAAGGACTTCCAAGAGATGTGCTAAATAATTTTTTTTTTTTTTTTAAAGAAGACTAATCGAGAGCATAGGAGGAAAAGTCTTACTCTTGGAAAGAAGAGAAGACTTTGGTGACAAAAGCAGATATAATGGCTGAAAGTCTAACTCACCATGTTGAAGAGATCAAACTCAGCAGCAGCAAAAGGAAAGGAGGAATATAAAAGGCTGAATTCAGTATGAATTATGTTTTCAAGGGACAGAGAAAGATGCCTAATGAGAAAAGTAAGGCCAGAAAAGTTTGTCAAAGTTTCCACACCAAACAATTTGTTCAGCCAGCAGAACTGTAAATCAGAGACTATTTTATTTTTGGCACAGATATAAATGAAACCTTCTAGTCAGGAAAATATTTTTCATTTTGTGCTGTGTAACCTCCCATTCGTAGAGACACGTTATATCCAGGACTAAAAACCTGTCTAGAATATTCTGTAAAACAGTCTCATTTTATCCATAATCCATAGCAGCTCTATCGATATCTCATCTTCCACAGCTTCTCTTCCTCATATCTGCTTCCCACAACACCATACTCAAATAAGACAAGAGGTTCTGACGGCTTTCCAGCAAATTAGATCCATAAAAATATATTTTGCATCACTTAAAAATGGTTTTCACTGTCCCACTAGAAGCAGGCGTACAGATAGATTATTTAATCTGTTAAAAGGGCAGAAATAAGCTTGGACTTGTGAATTTACATCTGAATATAGAATACTTTCTTCTGAAAACTAATTGTACCTCAAAAGGCATGTAAAATGAAAAGAGGCTCCTAAACATAACTGTTTTATGAGTGGATTCCAGAGCAGCAGCAGGATGAAAATACCAAAAATAGTCAGGTCTCCAACTACTTTGTTAAGAAGCACTTTGAGTCTTCAATATGTTTATTATTTGCACCACACCACACTCTCATGAAAGAAACAGACAACTCCTAATTTAAAACATTTTTCTTATTGGAGCAGCTACAGTAGCTCTCATCCATGTAAATATATGCACATATTTTTCTCCAACAGCACTACCCACTAGAGATACTGTCATATTTTCACAAACAAATCAGATTTGGGTTCAACTCCAAATTCCTTCCTATAGTCACAATGTTATCTTGTGCAATTCATGATCCCAACTCACAAGGACTTAAGCCTGGACTTTGGGCTGCTCATACCTGCCAGCACTGAACAAGGTAGATACAGCCGGCCCCTGCCACAGTCTTCCTTGTCACCCATCTCAGGCATTTCAGGCAGATTGCAACACAACCCTTGACCTGAGATGTGCCACCTAGCAGGAGCTCGATCCCCTAGCAAGCCGTAATAGCGAACAGCTTCTTGGGCTGCAGCCTGTGCTGCTTCTTCATCCCATCGCATAGTGTGCCAGATGCAGTCTCAACCCCATCCTCCTATGCCAAAGGTCTTATGCACCAGCAAATAGGAAACTTGGGAGGCTGGTGCTTAAGGGATGGGGTTTCATTTCTGTTGCAGTTCCTCACTGCTAATATCAGGACACAAAGTGGACACGGCACCCCTCTGCGGTTTCTGTGATGCCCTTCAGCTCTCTCATTCAGCTCCAGTGGCACAGAACCACTTCATGCCAGAGAGATCCCAGCAGTAGCCTGAAGGATTACCTGAAGGTAAGTTATACTGCTATAACTTACCCTAAACAGTCAACTTTGTAGCAAGGCCTGTCTCTCTGTTACTTTATTTTCTCAGGAGTGCAACTACTTCCCCAATGCTGGCACATACCACAATGCCTGAAAAGATGCTGTTATGTTGGTCAAAAACCCAACCCAAATATAAACCCAGCAGGCATGCCTTTTAATCAGCATAGTTTGCTCTTGTGGGAAGCCACTTTAAGCGGTGAAAGAAAATGTCTGCTAGTACAATAAAGGTTTCTGCAGACCTGAGGTATTTAAAGGGAACTTTGCCTTGGCAGAAGGGGGATGTCTTGCCATGCTGGAGAAGACCTGTCAGGAGGCTCTGGACATAGAGCAGAAAATGACTGAGACCCTTCCCTGGGTGACGAAATGTTTTTTCTTTAAATCTGAAGCAGCTCAGAGAAGTAATGACCGATCCAAAGAGGCACTGGTTTCCTTCCATTTGAGGAGATTATTGTAGCGCTTCTGCTGGTTTCAGAATACCTGCAATGGTTATTTTGTCCAAAATACACCAAGACCAATCTCCAAGCTGCTAGGTGGCATTGCAGAACAAACAACATTTTCTTTTACATGGATGTGCTTTTTGCCAGAGTGTATCCTCTCCCTCTCCAAGCAGAAGCTGTGTGATCAGCCTGAACAGTTGCAGGGACTGATTCACACAGCTTCTGGCAGGACTTCCTCGGCCCCTTGTCACTATCTAAGGAAGAAATTGTCTTTAAAATGGAACTTCTCAGTTCTTTTCAGCTCTTAGAAATTACAAAGAGGGCTAAAACAGCCTGGATAGGAAGAAAAAGACTCATTGTGCAACAACTCCTGGCTGTCTCTTAGGTTACACAAGGCGAGAAAAAGTATCATATTGACAGTTGCTGGTTGGGAGAGGGATGGTTTTGTTATTGGTGGTTTACCCTCTTTGTCTTTTTAAAATCACTTTCATTACCAAAAGCTTGAGATAGAAACTTTCTACTAAAATTCTAGAGGGAGTAACTGTAAAAAAGTTGAGTGACAGCAAAATCTAGCAAAGCTTGAGAGCTGTTCGGAAGTGGGAGTCACCTTCCGAGCCAGGTCTCCAGCTCCATGCTGGGGTGGTGAGATGCACCTCTGCCCTGGCAGGGGCTCATGTCTGGGGCTGAGTGCACACGGGCAGTTCATCATTGCCAGTTGGATCTCACACTCCTCTGGGTAGGAGCTATAAAGGTCCAGAAGGAAGAAGCAAACTTGAAATTTGGTGGGTACAGACCCTTGTTTTCACTTTTGCGAGATGGACTGAGAGATCACTGAACACTCACGACCTGCTGTTAAAACCTGATGATCAGTCTTGATGTTCTGTGAAACTTGGAATGAGGCAAGGACCAAAAATGTATGTTAAAACCCATAATCCAGATGACCTACTCAAGGCTTTTCAAATTCTGATGTTGATTTTTATCATATGGAAATGGTGCAGTACTGAATTAGCTAAGACTGCTTCTCTAGGATGCTACGGATAAGTTGGGGGTTGTTTTGTGTAAAAAACAAAACAGTGTTTACTAGAGACAGATAAAAAACAAGAGTGAAAGTAGCATTTGTTGTTGGTCCAGATTAGTATTTTACTTTCAATTTTAGTTTTAATTTAACTGTCTAAACAAGGCACAGTTTGTGCCTCTAAGTGTTTACAATACAAAGACAGACTGCATTACGAAAGAGAGGAAACAGAGTATTACAAAGACAATGGCAATGCAGTTAAAGAAATGGTATTACCTGGTCAGCCATGATGTGTCATTTATTCTATTTCACTCCTGCTTTCTGTCATCTCTCCTCCAATCTTTCAGCTGCCAAGAGAACCTCCACTTTTCCTCCCCTGAGTCCACATGACTCATAATTATTTACTGATATGCAGCCATGGAGCTGCTTGGCACATCACTTAAAAATATCCTCATGTACACCCCACAGTTGAAAAGAATTATTTGTCAAAGATATTTCTTTGATACTAAAGACATTTTCCCAAATAATTTTATTTCAATTTTCTGTCTTCGTGGTGATAAGGAGGATGAAAAGATTGCCATGAACATACATGCCTCCCAAATGTCATGTGGCAATTGAACATTACAGAATCACAGAATCACAGCATGGCTGAGACAGGGAGCAACCTCTGCTCAGAGTAATGTCACCTAAAGCAGGTTGCTCAGGGCCATGTCCTGTCAGGTTTTGAGTATCTCCAAGGATGGAGACACCACAAGTTCTCTGGGCAACCTGTGCCAGTGTTCAGCCACCCTTTCAGCAAAAAAGTTTTTCCTACATTTAAGGAATTTGAATATGTGCCCATCTCCTATTGTCCTGTTACTGAACACCACTAAGAAGAGCCTGGCTCTGTCTTCTTTACGCTCTCACATCAGGTATTTATGCACACTGATAAGGTTCCCCCTGGAGCCTTCTCTTCCCCAGGCTGAACAGTCCCAACTCTCTCAGCCTCTCCTCGTACAGGAGGTATTCCAGTTCCTTAATCATCTCCATGGCCCTTCACTGGACCTTCTCCGGTACTCCCATGTCTCTCTTGTACTGGGGAGCGCAGAACTGGACTCAGCACTCCAGATATGTCTCACCGGTGCTGAGGAGAAGGGTTACCTCCCTCAGCCACCTGGCAATGTGCTTCCCAGGAAGCTGGTGGCCTTCTCTGCTGCAAGGGCACATTGCTGGTTTATGATCAATTTGGTGTCTACCCCCAGATCCTTCTCTGCAGAACTGCTTGCCAGCTGGTAGGCTCCCAATGTGTACCTGGGGTTGTTCCTCCCCAGGGGAAGGAGCTTGCATTTCCCTTCATTGAATTTCATTACATTCTTTTGAAACCATTTCTCCAGCCTGTCCAGGTCCCTCTGAATGACAGCAACCACCATCTGGTTTGCCAATCACTCCTCTCAATTGTGTATCATTGGCAAATTTGGTGAGGGTGCACTCTGTCCCAGTGTCCCAGTTATTAGCAAAGGTTTTAATCAGCACTGGTTCCAGTATCGATGCCTGGCATACACCACTAGGTAGTGGCTTCCAACCGGGCTTTGTGCCACCGATCACAACCCTTTGAATCCAGAAGTTCAGCCAGATTTCAATCCACCTCAGTGTTCGATTATTTAGCCCATACTTTATCAGCTAGTCTATTAGGATGCTGTGGGAGTCAGGATCAAAAGCCCCTCTGATGTCAAGACAAACAACATCCACTATTCTCCCCTTGTCCACTGAGCCAGTCATTTCATCACAGAGGGCTATCCAGTTGGTCACGAGCGATCTCCTCTTCCTAAGTCCATACTGACCACTCCCAATCATCTTCTTTGTCCCTAATATATATAGTCAGGTATCTGACTATAACTGAAAGTTAACCAGAAACTTGACAAATCAGTAAATTGTGTCAAAGAACTAAAATTATCTGGAAAGCAAATGATAAAAGACCTTTGTTAGATTGCTCAGAGAATTCAGGTACTTCTTGTGCTTCACGACTTTTACTACATGGTATGTCAAGTTGTGCTGGTTTTGGCTGGGATAGAGTTAATTTTCTTCACAGTAGCCAGTATGGGGCTATGTTTTGGATTTGGGCTGAAAACAGTGTTGATAACACAGGGATGTTTTCGTTACTGCTGAGCAGTGCTTACACAGCGTCAAGGCCTTTGCTGCTTCTCACCCCACCCCACCAGCGAGCAGGCTGGGGGTGCACAAGAAGTTGGGAGGGGACACAGCTGGGACAGCTGACCCCAACTGGCCAAAGGGGTATTCCTACCATATGACGTCATGCTCAGCATATAAAGCTGGGGGAAGAAGAAGGAAGGGGGGGACATTCGGAGTGATGGCGTTTGTGTTCCCAAGTAACCGTTAGGCGTGATTGCCCGGGAAGGGGCTGACCCCCTGCCTGCCGATGGGAAGTAGTGAATGAATTTCTTGTTTTGCTCTGCTTGCGTGCGCGGCTTTTGCTTTGCCTATTAAACTGTCTTTATCTCAACCCATGAGTTTTCTCACTTTTACACTTCTGATTCTCTCCCCCATCCCAGTGAGGGGGGAGTGACTGAGCGGCTGTGTGGGGCTTAGTTGCCAGCTGGGGTTAAACCACCAGACAGCCCTTTCTGGCGCCCAACATGGGGCTTGGAGGGTTCGATAATGACAGGTTTGATTGGAATATGCTAGATTGAATTGTTATTGCTGTTTAGCTATTAATTGGCAGGCTCCTGTACTTGCCATGGAACTTGCTTACTGTCTAGTATATTAGAGTCTAGTGCTCATTAGTAGCTGCTTTTTGCTTTCACTGCTTGCTGTACTGCTGTACTGCTTATCATCTTACTCTGCTGTGCCTGGGGACATTTTGATAACAGCAATGGCCATGTGCCTGGGCTGGCAGATGGCCAGAGCATCGCTGCTGTTTCTGTGCTGCTGTACTGGACAGGCTGGAACTCCAGTGTGAACTTGAGTCGAAGGGACTGTGATCTGTGGATGAGTCCACGTGGGAGCAGGACACCCTGAAGCATCTGTGGCCATGGATAAGCCCACGCCAGAGCAGGTACATTTCAAAGTGTCTGTGGCTGTGGTTATGTCTGTGCCGCAGCAGGTATATCTCTGAAGGGATTGTGGCCCAAGGACAAGTCCACACTGAAGTATCTGTGGCTGTGGATGAGGTCATGCTGGAGTACCTCAAAGCACGTGGTGGGAGTGAGTGAGTGGCTGTGTGGTGTTTAGTTGCCGTCTGGGGTTAAACCACGACACAAGTCAATATAATATGGCAAGTTCAATTCAGTTTCTACAGCTGATCGTGTGTTTTATTCTAGCCTCCATTCTCTGTGCTTCTCATGGGCTTTCTCTCCTGGATCAATACATCTTGGACTACTTTCTAATTGCTCAGCTTCAGCTAGAAGACTGGAGAGTGTTTCTATAGTATTCCAGCCTGCAGTGGGCTAAGAAAAGAAATGTGTCCTTACTAACGTGGCTTCAAAACCCTCAGGAAGAAAATGTAATTTACTTCAAAGCCTCCCATCTCTTGGGGGAGTGATTCAGACAGGTTATTATATAAAAGACAATGGAGGCTGTCCTTTCTCCCAATTTAACACTTACACACAATTATTTTAATACAAAATCATGTCTGCCACTATTGTTGTTCCAAGCTCCACTCTGGAAGGGCAGGTATTTTTTGCAAATGCTTAACAAAATTTCATGTGCCTTTGGGAACCTTAGGTAGGATTTAATGAATTACGGGTGGCCTTTGCTGTTTAGTCTGCAAGTTATTTAGCACTGTCATATCTGAAGTGCCCATGGACATTCACCAATACATGCTGTTATGAACCATGGGCGTTAAAACAGCATCAAGGGCAAAGGATTTTTAGGTATCTGTAAGGTATGCTGTAGCTGCAGGAGGTTTCAGGGTCACAGCTTTGGAATGGGCACCAAAATCCATTTGGATATGGTCTGAGATGTGCTGTTGTCTGTTCCTGCCACCAGCATGGAGACACACTTGGATGTAAATAAGAACTTGAATAGGCTGTGCTTCTGCATTTCCTTTACCAAAAGCCTTTTTTCCCTCCAATGTGATACCTAAGAAATGCTTGGGTAATGCAAGGTCCAAATGACTCTTTTAAAAACTACAGTCACAACATGCAAAGCCTTGTTTCTGAAATAAAAGACAATGCATTTCACTAGAGGTCCTTCCATATGTTTCAAAGGATCTGGCCATGCTGCTAAATACAGCACTGGTCATAACTTTCATGCAAGAAAGTCATCTTCCTTGTGAGAGAGCAGATCTGGTGCTGATTGTCCTCTGACTGTGACTAGGACAAGTGAATGCTCTGTTTCTTATCAGAGTGCTGGTATCTGTTCCTCCTTTCTGAGAGTTCATCCAGCTGGCTTATGGCTCTCACAGATCAGCCAAGAGGGTGGGGGGAAGGGGATTAGCCCAATAGTTTCAGTAAATTACACACATTCATCAACCCCTTGACTTCTATACTCAAGTTCTTGCCTTTTATGGCAGACCCAAGGAAAATGGTATGCCATACAGCATGCGTACATAGAGAGCTGGGGATATATATTTCATATATCTTTACAAGTCTTGTTTTGCAAACTTTTCTAAAGGAATTTTGAATTTATAGTCTGATAAGCAATTTCACTACAAAGAATAACTGGATCTCTATCAGAAGCTACGTGCTCTGTCAGAGCAAACGAAAGAAAGAAAGAAAGGTGTGGATTCCTGAATGAAGCTCTCATACATATGCAAATGTGCATGCACTGTCTATAAAATTCTGCTCTTGACGTCAGTAGCAAAATTCTCATCAAAGCTGGGATTTTACTCTGGGCCCGTGCTAGAAAATGCATTTGCATAGCTGTTATTGTTTCATGCAACAAAAAAAAAGTGTCGTTTTTTAATGAAATGATAGTAGAAAGACACCATTGTCTTCATGTGGAGTGGGCTATTGTGAAAGAAACTTGCTAAATTAAATCCTTAGCACTGTTTCCAGATTTTAATGTGAGTTTTGGGAGGGATGGGAGATTTCTCTTGATACATTCCAACAAGTGTTGAGCTTTCTTTTGTGTTACGGAGCTCTGATCATCTGGCTTTCTTCATAGGACTTCAGGGGAACGTCTCCAATTTCTGCTAAATATGGAGCTGGCCAAATAAAGTTGCACAAAACAGCAAATTGAGGATAATCATGCCTAAGTGTGTGGGCATTTGGGATCTCATCCAAATGAATCCAAAGAGGAAGTTGTATGGGCCTGATTCTCACCTCACTCTTCTTCTATCGCCAAGTTATGCTGTTATAAATCAACTATGGGTGATTTATTTTCTTGCTAGATTCTTTGCATAGATACTGGCAACTCAATGCATTAAGCACTACCATTTTATGCTTCTTCTACTAAGGGACCCCTAACTCTCAGTACCACACCTTTAAAATTATTTTGCAGGAAGAGTAGAAGAAATGCAAGGCTTATTCTTATATTTTGTTGTGCCCTAATTTGATATGTTAGTTGGCTTTGATCCCATACAGCAGTTTAAATGGATGAAAAAGGAACGTATTTGGGTTGCCTGAGTGCTACCAATAAATGCAAAAGTGCCAAGTCACATAACATAAGCCTCTTGAGAAGGTGTCAAGGATGTACAACTGGTGAGTTACCGACAGTTTTCACTACAGCAATCATCCAAACATAGTATGGGCCACTTAGCTTCCTGAAACTAATTAACAGGAATTCATGGCTGGAGTTAGTGGTTCTCGAAAGTCTTTCCCACCATAATCTTCCGTAATCCTTCTTCTTCAAACTACACTATTCATTATGGGCCATATCCTGTGTAAGGTGAACCTATGCAAACTTCCATAGGACTACAGATTCTGAACCTTGCCTTGGATTCATAACAGGATTTGGGTGAGGGGAAGCTGGATTTCTTCAAATCCATACGTTTCCACACTTTAGGACCTGCAAATCCATGTAAACTGTTTCTGACACAAAGCTGGCAAACCTGTTCTGGATAAAAATAGGAACGGTTCACACAGCTCTGTCATACAACCTTGCTCTTTCACCCTAGTAAATAAAATTTCCTTTTTCTCTTCTGTACTCTGAAAGATGACTAAAAACACAGGTTCATTTTAAGCTAGGTTGGGTCAGAGCGGTCATCCCTCAGTAAATCTGCCTGAATTTTTCCACTGATGTATTTTAGACTGAGTTGATAAACTTCTAGAAATGCTGGTTGGAAGGGACATCTGGAGGTCATTGAGTCCAACCTCCACCTCAAAGCAGGATTATTGCGAGCACTAGACCATGTCAACCCCCCCTCTAGTTTGCTGTTGTTTTTTGAAAGTCAGATTATCCCACCATGCTGACTTACAACCACAAAATAAAATAGAAGAAGAGGAAAAGACACACTGAAAACATCTGAAGGCAGAATGAGAATAGTTTGGTCTGGATTTTAAGAGGGTTTCTTACTCTCTGTCGTCAAGAGTCTCTATGTCCAGTGATAGGCAATTAGGGAATGAGCAGGTCAAACTTGCTTCATAAGGCTGCTAAGAGAACAGTGATAAGTGTCCACCGTCGAGAAGAAAAATGAAAATAAAACCCAGTTAATCTATGTAACAAGCTCTAGTTACTGGGTCAGCAGAAAAACAGCCCTTCGCAAAGATTTATATCCCGCATGAATAGTTTACTGCTCTTTTGGAAGAAATGACCTAACCCGCCACAGGACAGCAAGAGTGAACAAGTCATCGCTCACAAACCCTGGCAGAAATACTTGGAATGAAAAATAATAGAAAATACCCTAGATCTTTTTTCCTTCAAATAAGCAGTTTCATCTGATTAAAGGGCAGGTGAAGATTGCTCTGTTTAGAAGTCTGGAATTATCGTGGGTAACATCTGAAGGATTGTGGCTTCCCTGTGAAAGCTTTGCTTGGAGATGGCTGGCACTGCAGTGCAGGTTGGTGTGTGCTGGCCTGACTCTGGGATGTGTTCCACTGCAGCTAAAACCAACAATACCCTGAAGGGTGAAAAAATAAGGCAAGCTTGCAACTTCAGTGGCAAAAAAATCAGTCTTTCCAGAGAAGGCAGCAGGATGGTGAGCAGCAGAGCTGCACTGAACTACCTTGGCCCCCAGCAGTCCTGTCCTGCTCCTTCACCTTAAGTGATTCCTCCTTCAGCAGCTGCTCTGGGTGGCCTTTGGATGACTTTTGACCCGTCCAGATCAGCTGTTACCATCCCACCTATCTCTCCACAGCGAGGCAGGATGGACTTGAATAAAATCAATCTGCTCCTACCAGAAGGAAACCAGGTCTGCAAGGGGCCGCTGGGGACAGCTATGGCATTTGGTGAGGAGGACAGGACATCGCCAATGGGATCTTTTGGGTGAACGAACTCCATGCAGAATTACTTGGATCTGAATCATTCAAAGGTAGCTTTGTGGGTTTTTTAGTGATAAATGATCGCTGTAAACCGCCTGCCTATATAACAGGAAGAGCAAAACTGCAGGAAAAATTAGGGATTAGCAGAGATCTGCAGATTTACTGTATTTCGGCCATGAAATCATAGCTCTGAATCCATAAGCATATAACTTCTACTCCACCACTCAATGTGTTTGTACCTAATGTATACACCCATCAATATATAGCCTTGCAGAGTACTTTCTCATCTGTCCCCCGAAAATGCTTAGCGTACTTTATATGTGCATTTAGCTTCTCAAGATGAGTGGTGGGTTATATTGAGATGTCTTGAATTCAAGGACGTTAGAGATGTTTTGGGGGGCTCCTGTGAGTTCAGGATGTTAAAGTTCACAGTTCGTGCATGAAGCATGTGAATCCCAGTTTAGTCTGACGAGAGCAGCAGGACAAAGGTCTTGTCACACATGCTGAGTCGTTGGAAACACGATCACATGAGGTTAGGGTAGTCATCATAGCTGATGTTAGGGTCATATCTTGTTTCTGATGAGTTTCAGCTGGTCCTGCTCTGGAAATATAGAGCAGCTGTTTTTTAAAGTTTCGTAAAATGCTGTATAGGCAACATGGATGGAATTCTAGAATAACTTTACCTAGAAGATCCTTTAAGCTTCACAATTAACCGTAGATCCTTTTTAGCTATATTACTGCCACGTTCATGTGGCTGACAGAAAGAGCCAGACACCCAAAGGGAACATTAGAATCATACAGTCTTACCTTTTGCAAGCCAGGAAAACCTTGCCCAATAACTTCTGCACCGACATTATAGTTTCTGTTGGAGCTTTATGCATATCTTTTAGAATAAATATCCATTCTCTTTTAGAATAGATATCCATTTATGACTTAAAAGCATCAGGTGTGGGAAAATGCACCACATCCATACCCAAATCGCTCCAAAGCTTAGGTAGTTTCCCTTTTAAAGATTTGCGCTTCATTTTTCATCTGCTTGTCTCATTTCAGCTTTCAACTACTTGATCTCAATATGATTTTTTCTGTTAAATCAGAGTCTGCCATGATCTGAAGTATTTTTCCATGTAAGCATTTGTAGGCTAGAATTTATTCACTTCTAAGTCTTCTCTTGGGTAAATAAAATAGGCTAAGTTTCTTAATCTGTCAGGTATGTTTTATAGACCCTGAGTTGTGCTTATAAACCTTTTCTGAACACACTCCAGTTTCTCCAGAGTATCCTTTTTGAAGTAGAGACACAAAGTCTATACTTTGGTAGTGTTCTTATTCATGCTGGAGACAGAGATAATACGCCTTTTCGTATTTTGATTGCCTCTTGCTTCTGCAATAAAGGGTGGCATTCACAAACTTAGCTGCTATGTTGCCATAAGACCACATCTTCATGGGCTGCCTAATATGATTTTTATGTGTTTTTCAGATTGATCCACAGGGTAAAGTTCCATATGTTGTCAGGATGTTCTATCCTTACTGTTTTTCTAGCATCATGGTCCAGCACTGACATAATGCTCTATTTACTGACTAACTCTTACCGGTACATATAGGTGATGTAATCAGGCAATTATTTACAAATTCCACTTTTTGTATTCTTTCCCACTTCCACTAGCAATGCTTTCATAAGTTCTTCTCATACACTGAAAAAGTCATTGAGCATCGTTTGGCCAAAAGCAGATCTCTGAGAAGCATACCAGGAATGATCTTCGAGCACACTGTTTCTCCAATTTTCCATTATTTTCAAGAAACTTCTAATGTATGTCTATTATACTCTCTATTCTTGATACACTGCTAAGACTGGAATGTGTTTCTTTTACCTGCACACCAAATGGGACTCAGTCAAATATTCTGTTGCTTCTCTTTGCTACTCATGCAACACTAATCATGAAAAGCTCATGTAGATTCTGCAGCATCCTAACTGTGCATATTGACTATGGGACACAAACATACCAGATCTAGCTCCACAGGACTTAGGTCAGCCTGCTGGGAGCCATTGTTTTCTGCATTAAAAGACATTAGACCTTAGACCGGCTGACATGCTACCAAACTGCTTAAATGGCTATAGCCAGTTCCCACACATTTCACTTACAGATGTCATAGTAGCGCAGAGCAAACCCTAGGGCTGTTTTGGGCAATGATGGTGAAACACAATCATGATGATGATGATAACCTACCAGCACTGTTATCTTTCTCAAACATCAAATTTCCTCAGAAAAGACAGCAAGGTTACGTTACAAGGCCTGTTATCGAAAAACTATCTTAAATTATTTGCTGCAACCATCTTCCTGCAACTCGCTCAACACCTACACCAGGCTACCCAGCTATACACATACTGTGATTACACTATTTACTTTTCAAATATTGGCATTAAATCAGAAATTTCAGTCCTCTACTACTCTCTCTGGGCTGGTTTATAAGAGAATCAACATTAGCAAGTTAGAAAAGCTCTTTCCAGCTAGAGAGAGCTGTATGAAATTCTTCTCTTCTGTGCATCCTAAGTCACCATTTCACCATGAGAAATTTTTTTTAGAATTCCTCCCTTTATCCCAATCCTATTCGTCAGAGATTTTTTTTAAACTGATACTTTTAGCCTTCCTTATCAGGCACCTCCATTTCTGCATTCTGATTACCTATGAGCATCACGTGTGATTTCCATAATATTTTTGTTCTGACTGGGTTATTTGTTTCTTATTATTGTCCAATGGTTTGTTCATTTGAGCTGTTATTTGCCAGCAGGACTGAGTGAGCAGGCTCCCAGAGTCCCAGCAGAGCAACTGCTTCATCATAAAAGCACGCTGCAGATGTTGGGGCGCGAAACCTCCAACCACATCTGATGCATTCGGGGAGGGACAGCGAGGGGATGGTATGTCTCCTCCTGTGTGTCACAGCTCCCATGTCAGAGAGAACGGGGGCCCCGATGCGGAGCTGTGGGCGTATCTTGTCACTCAGCCATGTCCCTTCCTGCAGGCTCCGCTGGCGTCAGCTGATCTGATCTCTCCTCTGCCATAATCTAAGCTTCAGGGCTTCATTTGCTTTGGATAAACACCCTGCAATCCAGGTGCTTACCTAACCCAGTTCACAAGAAACAGTACCCTCCACACCGTGCTGGATGAACGATGTGTCACAGATCCACACGTCCTCTGGCTACGTGAGAAATGCCATCAGTGCGGGATGTCAGACCTGCTATTATTGTGCCTGGGCAGAAACTGCCAGCAACAAGCGGAGAACCACAAAAAGCAAGGGAGAAAGGCATAACTCCCATGTGGCATGAACTAATTCTGTTCAAGGCACTTTGCTTATTTAGAATCATAGAATCATAGAATCATAAAGGTTGGAAAAGACCTCTAAGATCATCAAGTCCAACCGTTAACCCAACACCACCATGCCCACTAAACCATGTCCCTAAGCGCCTCATCTACACGTCTTTTAAATACTTCCAGGGATGGTGACTCCACCACTTCCCTGGGCAGCCTGTTCCAAGGACTGACCACTCTTTCAGTGAAGAAGTTTTTCCTAATGTCCAGTCTAACCCTCCCCTGGCGCAACTTGAGGCCATTTCCTCTCGTCCTATCGCTGGTTACTTGGCAGAAGAGACCAACACGCACCTCGCTACAACCTCCTTTCAGGTAGTTGTAGAGCGTGATGAGGTCTCCCCTCAGCCTCCTCTTCTCCAGGCTAAACAGCCCCAGTTCCCTCAGCCGCTCCTCATAAGACTTGTTCTCTAGACCCTTCACCAGCCTCGTTGCCCTTCTCTGGACACGCTCCAGCACCTCAGTGTCCTTCTTGTAGTGAGGGGCCCAAAACTGAACACAGTATTCCAGGTGCGGCCTCACCAGGGCCGAGTACAGGGGCACGATCACCTCCCTCCTCCTGCTGGCCACACTATTTCTGATACACTCTCTTGGTGTTTTAGTTAACCCATTGACAATTAAGCACCAGCTGTGCATTTAAACCATAGCTTCAGCTGAATCTTGGGAGTCGATGTCTCGAGTAACCTTGAAAGTGAGGGCCAAGGGCCACATAACACACCTGATGTTCAGTCCTAGTGAACCACCTTGGAAAACTGCACAACTTTATGAGTCAACGTGCTATTCCTTCATCCACAGAGACTGTCAAATCCCTTCAAGGATGGATGGTAGATCAAACATGTGGTAGAGGGTTCAGCAAAGCAAAGGTTATCTTTGATAAACTGCACTGCTAAAATTCTTCAATTAATATGTTAGTTGCTTTGCTTAGGTATTCTAGAGGAGATTATCTTACATAAACTCAATAAAAAATACAAAGATAAATTACCGTAAAGATAGTATAAATATGTAAGAAGTTACAACATAGTTTTATAGCATTAGGCTATGTATGTTGTATTAATAAATAGGGACGATGTTTAAGAATATTGTTTTCAGCTAGAGGCACCAGATTAAGTTTAACACATAAAATAACAAAGACAGATTCCACTATTTCAACTTTACTGTACAGTTGATTAAAATCACCCATACGTGATCTAACTGTACCTCTTCCACACAGACAAAATGGCTGTTGTTGATAAGTATCCGTTAAGTTTTAAACTTTGCAGAGGATGTGATTTCTTGAGGTTAGTGAACACATCTTCCCCATCTCAAGCTAATACCCTAGTATAATTCAGTATAGAGTGTGAGTTCACGGTATCTCTTTCTGCGCATTACCCTGAGATAAGTATTGTGTCTGGATAAATGATGCATTACTGAAGGATAATATGCCATGAACTTTAACTTGCCAAATTAAAGAAGAGTTTCTTGTAAGAATCAAGAAGAAGTAAGCAAAACAGTTGGTTGCCATTTTACTAAATAGATTGAGCTGCCTTTTTTTTAAGAACTAGTTTCAGGCAATAGCTTTCCTTTTTTCCAAATACCAAGCTGATTACATGATTTTGCAAACATTGAACAGAACTGAAAATCAAAAGTTTCTTTTGGGAAAACTTACATAAAAGATTTCAGCATGTTCAACCAGGAAGAAAAGTTTCATTTGGAAGCAGTTCGACAACAAACTGTGGCCAAATTCTGTGGCTTTCAGAAAAATGTGTTTCAGTTGTAAGACCTGTCTGCTCCCACATGACAACTATATGGCTGTGTTGCATTACCTGTAATCTGACTGATTACACTCATGGTGTATCACAGGGGGATTGCATCCATTATGCATCCCACCAAAATGTCCTGGCAGATGGGAGGGGACACATAGCAGCTGAACTACAATTTCTATGAAGCACACAGCAATGCAGAAATGTTTTAATGTCGGATGGAGCAAAAAGGTAATGTTTCCCATTGGGGTTGTAGAAAAAATTCCTTTTGATTAAAAGTGTTTTGATATTTCCAAATTGAAACAACCGGACAAGCCTTCACCCCACCCTCCCAGGCTCAAATATTCACTTTCAGGACAAAAAGTGTGCAGAAAGCAAACTCTTTACATGTTTTAATTAACTTCATCAAAGAATGGCTTCTTTATTAAAAATGGTTTAAAGGCTGAAAAATCCTAGTTCTAGAGTAGAATTCACCTCCTAAGACTCAATCTACATTTGCTTTAAAATTGTTTAAGTTCAAAGGGTTCAAAACACCAGAAGGAATTACCCTAGCCTAAAATGGGTCAATATAGCTTACCAGCCAGTGTGAACTAATGGTTTGGCCCCATCAATCCTGGCCGGTTCTGCCACTTTGGAAGTATTTTATTCCGAAGTAGTCCTAAATTACAGTGTTGAACAGTTTCAGCACTATAGGTTTTGGCCCAGTATGGATACAGGTTAATAGTTTTGTGGTGAGGTAAAACTCAAAGCTATGCTCAATATATACCAGCGGAAAGTTGACATTAAAGATGCATGCTCTATCTCTGTAATGTCAAAAAACGATGAAAAAAACCATTATTTTTCACAATCTCATGAAGATGTGAGAGTCACTGGAACAGTTTTCAACCACCAGAAATGGTCCACTAGCCGCACATGAAGATTTCGTTGCAATGCATCCGTGTGTTTTTTCAGATCTGCTAGGAAGGAAGAGTCTTCTTTTTCTGCCACAGCGTCTCCAGACCTCTGCCAGGGCACAGCAGCAGGTCTGGATCAGGGTCTGGATCGAGGGGTACTGGTCCACAGTCATGCCGCAAGGCCAGGCTAAGCATTCCCGATGATACACAGCTCCCCGGGGATGGAGGGGCAGCCCTCGCCTCCAGCCTCCCTGTGATGGCTCTCCCCAGCCAAAGAGCCTCAACCTGGGAGGTGGGACATGCTCAGGCTCTGACACTGACCTCCAGTCCAGCAGACACCTTCACTGATCATCAGAGGCCTCATCTGAGCCAGGATTTTTGGCAGTATAGTTGCACTGTGCATAGCTGCACTATCACAGCTCAGATTAGGGATGATGTGCATTACTGCAAGCCACAAAGCTGGGGGGAGAAAAACTTGAATTCTGGGTATTTTATTTCATGCCTGAATATAGTAAGCAGCCATGTAAACTCCTGCAGGGGGTTTATGGTACACCAGCTTGGTCGATACAGCTGGTTTTGGGTTTGCTAAGACTGACCTGATGCTGTTTGCTGGCGAGAGACTGAACCAGAATGATTATGCACAGTACCAGCCTGCCAGAAGCAGATCCTGAAGCTGCTATGGCAAAAAAAGACTATCGCTTCTTGGAAGCAGCTCAGAACAGCAGAGCAACACCCTGGAAAATCATGTCTATCCATCATGTGCACAAAGTGTGGGGGCAGACTTTCTGCTGTAGCAATCATCAAGCACTAAATGCATTACAATCAAGGGTTCTGGGACTGGTTTGTTCCCAGCTCTAAGTCTTTTCTACAGAAGGGTCTCAGCTGGCTGCCTCTAGAGCCAGCAGAAAATTTCCGATTGGCTTTAATGTGAGCTGAATCAGAGCAAGGGGAACATCGCAGCAGTGTCAGGAGCCACATGGTCATGATCTATACACAACTGCCCCAGATCTTCATTCTGTTTTTCTCAAAGTAGGAATGAGAGATGACAGAAGTAATTATCTTGCACCGCGTTAATCACCTATCTAGAGGGCATTAGTACTGCACAGGTAATCCTTCTTGTCTGTGTCTGTCTGGACACAGTCAAGCAGAACTGTTGTCTATCCTCTAAACCCTTAGGGTGTCTCAGATTTAGAAGTGAGCAGCCACATGGTTCTGCACCAAAATTAAGGATCAAGGCAGAATTATCAGCTAACCGTTCACAAACTTTATCAGTTGTTTCTTCTGTTCCTTTCCGTACACAAAGACTTCTTACGTTAAATTAGGTCTTCCAAACAAGTAAATGAGGAAACGTGAGGTCTGTTTAGCTGCCCAGGCCCCTTTGAGATTTTTAAAACAACTAGAACTCCTTATTGAAAAGAAGGGAGGCAGCAGAAGCTTATAATTTTCTTGTAAAGCCTTATTATTTTTACTCATATAAAAGCAGAAAGAATGTAGAGCTAGGCTCCTCTCTATTTATTGAAGTAAGCAGGCCTAGATTTACCAAAAAGGAGATCAACAAGGGTTTTAATCCTTCCCCCAAACAGTGTTAGTTCTTCTGGTGCAATTCTATAATGCAATGAAATGTCTGCTGTAGGAGCACGGGCAGTTCATGCAAGAACATCAAGTGCACACGAGGGTCTTCTTTCCAAAAAGCTGGGGAAAGTCTGCAGTGTTGCAGAGCAGCAGAGTATGCTTGCGTGTCTCTGAGGCTGTGTGTGACACCTGTCCTGCCATGCGGCCCTTCCTGCAGAGCATGACGCACTGCGTAGCAGTGGTCCAGTGATTGCCATTCATGTTGAGGCAACATCTGACTTTGTGATAAGGAACTGAAAGATTAATTACTCTAATATTTCCATTTAAATGACAGTGTAGTAACAATAGGCTCTATCCAAAGACTGTTGCAAAGTGTTTGATTGGAACAAGATATATACAAAGGGCTGATGGAGAATACAAAGTGCATTGTGTCAAGATAAAACACTACAAACAAAATGTTCCTAAAATGACTGTTTGTTAAGCTATCATTTTTTAAAATAAGACATTGTGAGAGAAGGTAGTCTGAGGAATAGGCTTGAGGGAAAGCCAAGACCATTTGAAACAGTGCTGCGGGTGTTTCATGCCTAGTGATGGGGACAGAGGATAGCAGAGAGACATCTCCGTGACAAACAGACACACAAATCAGCGTGCAAGCTCGTCTACTGGATAGAGCTGATCAGAGTTTTATGCCTGAAGCCTTTTTTAGTACAAAGACAGCAGATGTAGTTAAAGCATTTTGAAAATTCCAAAATGAAGTCTTTCAATTTTACTTCAGTTTTAGTTTTATTTAGTGGCACTGAAATTTTAAAAAAGGGATCAAAAGAAACGTCTCATTCCACAAAGAAATCACATGTATTTCTTTCCAGCTTCATGACAATCTTTCAAAAATCTTTGGAGTTGACAGAGAATGTTGTTCATGTTTTTGGTACTGCGTGCCAGTCACAAGTCATGGAGCAAACTGAGCGGGAGACATGCAACAGCGAAGGGCACCACTGAACAAGCAGAAATGCCAATTCTCCAGGCCTTGAGTCAGAAAAATACACATGTTGAGTGCAAAGTGTGTCAGTGCAGCGTAATAAAGTACCACGCAAAGACACCCAGGGTAAATGTAAAGGGAGCACAAATTCTGCCTGGGGTAAGTGGCGCAGGGATGGATAACAAGATGTCCCTGAGCTGTTATGACTATACAGCTCCTGATCCCCAAACCAGCCCATTCAGAGCTACCTTAGACCCTGTGATGTACAGAAACCCATGGCAGACCCACAGTGACATGAGGGGAGGACTCATGGTGACTCAGGGGAGGCCAGCAAAGACACCCAAAGGCAGACGTGATGAAACTGGCAGGCAGGGAAGAGAGCCACAGCACTGCCAAGAGCCTGTGCCCAGGGGGTTCTGCGTGGGTGGGACATAAGGAGGCAGCAGGGAGCACAGCATGAGCTGAGGAAGGCCCTGACAACCTCTCTGCCTGAGGAGAGAAAAAGAGAAAGAAGATGCTTCTTGCAGTGTGAAGGAAGCTGCAGGAGCTGAGGTATAGTCCCATGGGCTACAAGTCAAGCTAAAAGTAAAGCTACAAGCAAACAGAAGATGGCATCAAGATATCATTCAAGACATGAAGCTCGGTGGCAAAGAAATGGTGGTGACATCAGTAGTGGCAAAGGAGGAAGTGAGAGAAAAAGTGATAGCATGAGATCTCTGTGCAGACGATATGACCCATCGGTGTTCTTAGCCCAGTGACAGGGAAACTGCACTGTCCTAATAGTCAAAAGCCAGAGGAAACATAAGCTGTTCACAGTAATCTGGGCAGGAACGTGCACGCAGTCTTCTACTAATAGCTGCTCATCAGTTAATCCTGCAATTTATTACGGGGCCCACAAAACTGTGAAAAGAGACTAGTTATCTGGGTGTAAAAAAACTTTTGAAATCTTTGTGAGAAACTCCTCACCTTAAAAATACAAGCATTTCCATGCCGTTCTTTTCTCTAAAACAATAGTGATAATTTCAAGAGAATTAGCTTCCTGTGAAAAGAAAGATAAAATCAGTCTCAGCGCTTCAGCCCATAACTAAGGCAGTAACGAAACAGAGACATGCTAGGACTGACAGGTGTCCCGGTGTTCTGGGCAGGCCCAGAAATCCACATGCAAGTGGGTGATGCTCAGACACGTGTATTGCCCCAGTAATGAGTTACACAGAATTATTATGAAGTGCTGGAGACTTGCCATGTTGAATATGTAAAAACTGAAAAGGTGTATTTTCTCCAAGTTTGTATTTGCATATTTTCAAACTTAGGTAAATGTGTATATGCCAGTGAGTATGTGTATGGGTTTGAGATCACCGTCTGCAGTAGGTGACTGAAGGGTTGCTGGATTGGAAAATACACGTTTCTTTGTCCTCCTTCCAGGTTTTCACACCATTCTTCCTCTAATAGTCTCCTTCCATCAAAATTGTGACAGAAAATTTTCCAAATATTTCAGTCCAAAATATCTTCATAGCAGTATTTTGCACAGCTCTAGCCAAAATGCACATTTCCCAATGAAATTTTACACCTTTAAATCCCTGGCCAGCCATCTAACCATGAAGGAGTTAACTCCAGACCCGTTTCTGTTTCTTAATTCCATTTCGGAGAAAATGTTAATCCTTTAATTATATAGCATGTTCAACTGACAAAATGACTTTCCTATTGTTGAAAAGCTCCTTGTTGTACTGAAGGCTTTTGATAAAACGTGGCCACAGGGAAAAATGATAGATTTGCTATTGAGACGATTTTTTATATAAAAATTCAAAGGAACATGCAGTCCTCTTTAAAGGGAGTATTATATAGCCACAGTGGTTTCCCACTATGCAAAGCTAACTTCCTCTCTTCCTGGAACCGTAAAGCCTCATGGTAAGCAAGCTCTGCTCTCAGAGCTACAACGGGGAATTTTCAATTGCACTCAAGGAATTTAGCTTTTTGTCCCTCGTGCACCTCTTAGAAAATGACGTCTTCCCTCCTGATAGTAAGATTACAAGGGGCTTCTGTCAGAGGAGTGTGTCCCTCTGAGGATGGACGGCAAGGAAGCATGTGGCAGACAGCATTGCATGCAACGTGCTGAAATCCCAATTTTGCAACAGCAGGTCTAAGACAACAATGGCGAGCAGTAGAAATCAGATCATGTGCAGCACTAAGCAATGGCGAAGATTTCCTATTATCACTCCAGAGTTTCAGAAATAGTTAGCTGAAGTCATTGGGCATTTTGTCATTCATTACAAAGAGCTACAGATGAGAACAACTGGCGACATGAAATACTGTCTGCAGCAGAAACTGAAGTTACCTGCCCATCATTTCTTAATCCTGTATGCAGGGTAATCAGACCAGACCTCTCCTATGCCAGGATTTTACTGAGTCTTGTTTGGTAATGTTGTCCAACCATTTGAGCTTTATTATCCTCTTAATGCTAAAAGCCCAGATTTGAGTGGAGCAGCACAAAAATGTAAAGCACAAGAAATATTTATTTGCAACTGGTCAGTTTTGTGAAGAAGAATGATGATTTTCTTACTGTGCATGAACAGATACTCAGTTTCCAGTCTATTAGCACTCATTGTATGTTCTAACTGGTGGAAAATTGATTAAACATTAGCACTGGGTTAAGTTCCTACTGTCTAACCATATTACATAGGGTTGTTTGTGTTTCACACTAATAAGCTAAGAGGTTAGGACATTAATCTACTGTAAACGAAATGCTCCTATGAAATGTGATAGAAGAGATGGTAAAGAACTTGCTTTACTGCACTGCAGCTGACTTGTATCGCATGCTGTGCTTGTTAATGAAGACTAAGTCACAGACCATGTGCCTTAAAATTGCTATTGATGCTCTTGGAGTTTTCCTTCAAAATTTAGGGATTTGTCCCTGACAATACCAAAAATGTCATTAAAAAATAATACAATTTGCAACATCTTTGTGTTATTGGCAAATTCATGACCTAGTAGAGGGACATGCCTTGACCAATGACAGAGATGGAGAGCAAATAAAGGTGACAGGACAGAGTGAGCTGCATGTGGTTTGGTGCTTGGTTTCTGGCAGCACGAATGTCTGATTGCTGCTGAGTTATATATCAGACCTAGTATTGTGTTAGGTCTGAATTCATTAGTTTCACACAGATGTGCACTGTGCAAACACAAGCATTACTTTCCCCTCTGACTCGAAACCAGCACCTTTTGTTTCAGGCTTTTTTGAATGAATAGGTGATTGCCTCATGAGTAAAGAACGGAGGTAAACTGAGCAGGATCATTAGCATTCAGTTCTTTGCAGACTTGAGAACAACTTAAAAACTGGGATTAGCTCATCTAGATGTTGCTTGGGACAGTGGTGCTGGGAGGTCAAAATAATGCTGGCAAAACTCTTTGAGCTCTTTGGATTGATGACCAGGTGCATAATACTGCTGTGGATCCCATCTGAAATGATTTTAATAACTATAAATGTCTATAATACCACTTTGAAGAATAATCATAGGACTTAAATGACAGGTGCAATGAAAATAACATCATTTTCTAACTAAACAGAACAAATATTTATTGTTCTTAAGTTTCTGGTGATGATTTACTCATTAGGAAGATTTTGTGTTATCAGTACACAGCGCACCTAAGCAACCTGTGCCACCATTAAAAAACCCAGTTCCTTCATCCTTGTAAATGGTGCAGCTAGGAGTATATTGGACACGATTCAGACTGAATGAGGTCACAGAAAAACTAGAAATTAGAATAGTGCTTCTTGTTCTTAAAAACAAGAATTTCCCATGTGGATGTTAACTATGGTTCCAAGAAAGGGGCCAGAAATGAATCTCCAGATGTCACAGCAGCGCATTGCATAACTTGGTCCACACCAAGCATCCAGAGCCAGAGCCACAGCCCTTCTGAGGTCCTCTCATCATGCTCCGGGGGGAAAAGAGAACTTAAAGCTGATGCCCAAAGGGACCTTTTCTGCAGAAAAATAAAGCAGATAAAGCAGAGTTCCTCAGCAGTGCACAGCTTTCCATCATCTGCTTGCCATTTCCTGCAAGAGCAGGGAGTTGTTGGGGGAGAAGCTGGGGCTCAGGTTGAGACCACATGCAGAGCACCAGGGAAGAGAGCTGTCCTGGGGAGGACACTGCTAGCAGATGCAGAACAGAGAGGGTGGAAAAGGGCTCTACGTGAGCGAAGGGTTTGTGTCAGCCCCTGCCCAGGTGACGGTTAGTGAGGGTATAAAGGCAGCCTTGTCTTCCCTTCTGGTCACAGCCGACAGTCCACACCGGTACACACTCAGTGGTACAGTGGCTTATGCATTTTGGCACTCTCCAAACTAACGCTCAGGCCCATTTGAAGGCCATGTTCTGGTGCTCATCAGTAACATGAATTGGGATAAAGAGAAATAAAGAGTTCACAGCCAGGGGAAAAAATCCAATCTTTTAACTTGTGCCTTAAAATCAAATCCACTAAAGCTCATACCAACATTTTTTCAGCATGCCAGTGGAGCAGGCACCCAGATTCCAACTGTTTTATGTGGCGCTCATTATATCTGCCTGCTACAGCCTGACTTTATTGCTTTGAAAACATGTAAACCTCTTCTTGCTACATAGGTAACCAAACCCCAGACGGCATTACCCAGGGTGAAGGGAAGGGAATGGCTTAGTGGCTAACCTTAGCACGAAACCGAAAGCCTGCGGTACAGAACAAACAAGCTCCGTGGTCGGGGCCCGTCAGTCAGATTGCTGGTGGACAAGCCACTCTTAAAATGTAATCCCTGTCTCAGAATAACCCTCACTTATACTCTTACGAGTTCATAAACTCCTGTGGCTGGGGACCTGCAGCGAGCAGCGCAGCTGGCAGCGTTTGCGGTGGCGGCACCCCGGTAGCGGGGCGTGCGCTTCCTGCCACCTAGAGGAATCCCAGCAGGTTTCCGATGGCCGGAAAATCCCTGGTGCTGGGGTTTCTGCTCCGAATTCACCCGCTCCATTTCTTCCCCGCAAAGGGCACCTCGGCGGCTGGTGCAAAAAATGCCTACTTCTGCCACCGCCAGCCCCAGACTCCCTGCAGATGGGACGCGAACCACTGAGCAGAAGCTTTCCAGGCACCAAAGAATTTCTAACCTCAACAGAAGTGCCAGGAAATAGACCTTAATCCCAGGCAATTAAGTTTACAAGAAATACGCAGCCCATGGGGGGACATTTAAGTGTAGCCAGCAAGGTTTGTGTGGAGATTCATTCATGCTCCTCACCACCCCGGCCCCGAAGAGGTCCGTGATGCAAAATGAGCTATATAACTTCTAAGTCTGGACGCCAGGTTGAACGCACCTGCTCTTTTCCTGTGCGCCACCAGGCCATTCACAGCAAGGCAGAAAAACAGGGACAGTTTCATAAGGCACCTAGACGGGTTTCTGGGGAGGAACCCAAGCTCATGGTTCATGTTCGGCAGCAGCTATGCAAGAAGCCAGATAGAGGAGCTGGGGGGTAGATTTCCCGTTAGTTAATAGGGCCATTAGCTCCAGGGCCTCCACAATGTTACTCTGACATGCACCCAGATCTACATGCACTGTGGAAGACATGTCAGGGCCTCCTCCCTCTTAGCTAGCAGGTGGTGTCAAAAAGGGTTTAAATCCATCCATCACTGCTTGCAGAAAGCAGAGCCTCTGCAGAAAGGGTGTGCTCATCTGCAATTATGATGGCCAGCTGTAATTCACTGCTGCATGTAATTAAAATGCCAGCTGAGTCCTGGCATGTCAAGTGCATGGGTGTTTTCAAATGAGATAACCAGGTGGCAGCCGGTGGTGGGCACTGATGCTGCAAGCCAGAGTGGGAAGTGGGTGGTGTTTGGCCCTGTGGGCTGTGACAGGACACAACCAGAGGCCCGAAACAGAGTGAGGGGACTCAGGAAGGCAGTGGGGGTGTGGAGCTAAAGCTATGCAGGCATGGAGACTAGGCATAAGGATTTTGGGGAGCCAGTGGGCTAGCTCGGGTGAGGGCTGGGATCGAGACAGGGGCTGGCTGGGCCAGGAGGCGGCTGGGGCAGGGGTGAGATGTGTGTGAGCAGAGGGGAACAGAAGAAGACTAAGGAAAACAGAGCAGAAAACCAACTCATGGACAGGGTGAGGGAAAGCTCCTCTTGAGCTTCCGGCAGCAGCAGGTCCCACTGGAGCATCACGCCCCCAGCCCAGGGGGGAGGTGGTCTGAACCTCCTCTGGCGGAAAACCTGCCTGGGGAGAGGGTGAGCAGCAATAAGGACAGCGTGAAGCCAAGGGGAGACTCTCAGCTGCAGAGGCAGAGGATGTGCACGCTTGCTTCGGAGCCCGGAGAATAACCCCGCATCTTCTTGTCCCACCATTCCTCTTCTCTCAGCTGGATTTCATCTTCCTCCAGCGTGGGCTTCTCACGGGGGAGGACAACCTGACACTGCTATCAGTTACTTTGTTAGCAAAATTGGCAGTGGTTTTCGAGCACTTAGGAGCATAGGCCTTTTAACTAGAAGGAGCTTTCCAACTTCATAACAGAGCTCCGTGGTCTGCTGTTACAGTCTCCCCAAATGGCCCCAAAGGTAAACACCCGATTTCTTAACACTCAAAGTATGTGCTATTTGGAGAAGTTTTGAAGCAGAAGGTGAAGCTAGCTTTGATCCAGTCTTAAGTAACATGCAGGAGCTAATTCACCTAAGAGGAGGACTTGTGCCACTGACTAGCAGCAGCTGTTATAGTTAGGTTTGATACCCAGGAAAGGACTTGAAAAGGAGCAATATTTTATAAAGGGAAGACTTCACTAAAATGTCGAGGTTAGTTACAAAGGACCGATAGCTTAAAGGGAGTAAAACCCCAAAAAGTAGTTTAGATATGAAACATGACTACTGAGACTTGGAAAATGTATGCACCACCAAATAAGAAAGGAAACTAGAGAGGCAAGAGACTTATCAATGTAACTAGATAGCAGCAGGGTTCTTTGAGGAAAAGACAAAGTCTTCAGAATTTAGAAATTTGACACAGATGAAGTCGATAAACAAGAACATAAATTAGAGTAGGATCTAAGAGAGAAAAGGATTAAGCTGGATTTTGCGTGGCAGATAGCATAAGGCTTAAAAACAAACACTATCAGATCACTTTGGTGTACCTGAACCAGTGAACCTGTGAAAGAAATGGGAGAGGTCTGATGAGTAGACAGGCTATAAAGGGTAATTAAGGGAGATTAAGATATTGATGAGAAGCTGTGCAATTTCTTTGCATTAATCTTCACTGCTAAAGATATTGGCACAGCTCTTAACTAGTAATAACAATGAAATATCTGCAAAGACGGAATTGTCAGAAGAAAACGTGGAACTAAATGTATCATCTGAACAGTTCTAGATGACATACATCTGAGGTTTATGGTGGAGATCAAGAATAAAGTAGTCAAACAGGTAACAAAAATAGCAGTTACTGTCCAATAGGTTAGAGAGTAGATAATGTATCTGTATTTAGGCCATAAATAATAAAGTATCTTAATCCCAGTCATAAACATTGCATTATATCACTGCTAGCACAGTTAGAGATGGTTTGCTTCTTTCTCTGTGCATTTAGAAGCCTGAGTCTGGATTTCTTCCCAGTGCAAGCATGATTCTGATTTATAAGCATGACGTGATGACTTTATAGAGGCAGGCCTTCCCAGAGGGGAGAAGGACCCTGCTCAGGCTGAACGTTCTTAGAGCCCATCACCCTCTTTGGGACATTGATGGAGGCTCAACTTTTGAGTCTCCTCTTCCTCCTACTGAAAGAAAATAAAGGGCATTCTACCTTAAAATTGTCAGAGGGAGAAAACTTGTGAAAGAATGTCTTCTACAGCTTTGGATTCCATTATTTTTATATTAAGCTTTTTCTCCCCTCTCACCACTCTCTTGTTTTTCTCTAAGTCCTAGGGTTTTTATTTATTATTTACTTAGTGTTTTATTTTCAATTTTTTGATCACTTCGTCTCTATTTTCCTCTTTCTGCCTTTCTTTCTCTCCCCGGCCATACTGCAAAACACAGTATGACCTAAAGTGTAGGGAGGTCTATGTTTATTTCCATATGCCAGGGATTATATATTTAAAACCCTGGATATCAGCACAATCTTGTATGTCCTGGAATCGTATGCTACAGAACAGTTCTAAGATTAATAAAACTCTCAGGCATATAATTGTATCATAACAGATTTTGTTTTCTTTCTGTCTATACAGCAATATTGCTTTAAATTTTTGTTTCTTTCACATGATTTATTTGAAGTTTTAAATCCGAAGTAATTTCTTTTTCATTGTGAAAGAAGAAGATGGAGACTTTCCATAGGGCTAAGGAAGTGTTTAAAGAAAATAGATTTCAAACCTAAAACACAGCAGCCTGGTCCACTGCAACTGAATTCTGCTCTTTTTTCCATTTACAGACAACAGACAGCATTTTTTCTTTCTTCTTCTGCAGACCTATAGTCTGTCTAGTATTGACAGATGACAATCTCAGATGTGAGATTTGGTGAGTGAGTCTCACCCAAATCCCCTAGCTCACTTTTTGATGGTATTAAGTTGAAGTTCAGTTGGAGCAGGAAATGTTTCCATAACTAAGACATGTCTTTTTCCTCTTTGCAAAGTCTGGTATAGTAATGAATAGATAATTGATAAAACATCCCGCTCTTACTGTCCTTCCCTGGACTCATGAAGTGCTCCAACACGAACATCACTCAGGCAGTGGTCCATGGCGTCACGCTTGCCCTTTCTTGCCCTCTGCTGCATGACCTTCCCCGGGACAACGTTCCAAGACAGGGAAGATCCAAGACTTGCGATCCCCAGATCTCACCCCGACTCCTGGCTTCCTTTCTTCTCAGCTAAACCATTACGTGTCTATCTAGCCTTGCAATTTCCCCGTTCTCTCCGTCTCTGGAGTTGTCCGTGAAGCCACATGCATAGCCTAATACTGCTGTCAGTAGGGCTCAGTGAAAACAAATCCTCCTGGACCAGCGGTTCCTAAGTGTTTTGGAGCCGATTTTCATTTTTGCTACAGCTCAGTGCAAGCCAGAAGCAACAACTTTTGTGCAAAAGGTAATGCAGTTGTACAGATACAAGCTGTGCTAATGTACTTATCTGCGTGGGCCTCCAGCATCCTGTGGGAGCTCTCAGCTGGGCAGCAGCCAGCAATGGCAGCAGCAGTGGCAATCGGATGTAGGCAGGGGGGCAGCAGTGGAAGCAGGCTGAAATGCTTCCCCCTGTGCCTTCACTTCGAGTGCAACTAGCTAGGGGGGCCTGGGCACAATTTAATCCTTCCAGCGCATACCAGGGCTTGCTCTCTGTTTCCCTGCAGCCGTGTTTCTGAGGAGCAATCCTTCTCTGGTAGCCTGTATTGAAACCCGTGACTTGGTTCTGCAGGCTTTAGGGGGATTTGTCATCACACCCACATAAAATCCCAAAATGTCAGAGGAACAAAAGGACGCAAACAGCAAGAGCGTTCTCATGCCTCCGTTCCAAGCATGCAGTTCCCATTCACAGCTCTGGATCTGAAAGCTCCCTGGCAAACGTCCTTTTCACATTTTACACCCACTGATTATGGGTGTGGGCGTGTGTGTGTGTGACACTGCTAATACCCAGCGAGAGCCCATTTTTGTTGGATGAGAGAAGTCTGCTGAACTGATATTTTGGAAGCCATCATGTGATGTTAGCCAAACGCTAACATTATTTTTCTTCACCCACATACTGCTGGGAGCCAGAAAACGAGGCAGCTGCCTGCTGCTGCTGTAACTTCGCCAGGCTGGCGCAGCAGCGCTCGCAGCCTGCCGTCAGCTCCGACCAGCTCACAGGTAGCAACAAGCATGCATAATTCACATTTATGTCTCAAGAACAAATTGAGCCCAGCAGTTTTGAGGCCTTCAGCAAAATTCCCTTGCAGACCTTGGTTTATCTGCTGAATTAGAAATATACTAGAAGAAAGAGCATCAACTTAGCATGTAAGAAACACTAAGGCCCTTGTGTGTATTTCAGGGTAAAAGATTTTCATCAAAATTGAAATATCACCGAATTACTCCAGTGGGATTACCTCTCTCTTTACTAACTAAATTTTTAATGTATTTTTCTTTTCTACTTTTCGTTCAGCCAGGTATGTTTTGGGTAGTCAAGGTTACACAGAAGTTAGCGTCCTTGACACAGTAATGTTTCCGAAGTGAGTGATTTACTCGGAGCGTCTAGAGATTCCAGCTATTGTTTTCTCTTCTTCTTACCTCACAAAATGTTTGAATAACAAACAAACTAAGCCATTTTCCCCACAACTGCTGATGCATGTGGCTCACCTGGAGTTTGTATTCCTGACGTGATTCTATTGTTGTGGTGCTTCTGGGCAGGATATTTTCAGAAATCAGACAACAGGAAGCAATTTAGCGAGGTTTCTCCCAAGAGCTCAAAGATTGGAACACAGCTTTTTTATGGCTTTAAAAAGAGAATTTCTACATATCAATCATGCTGACATTTCTTTCTAGCAGAGAGTTTTAATAGTCCATAAGGTTCCAATTTGTTGTTTTTTTTTTTTTTAAATCCTTCTCTAGAAAACAAATTTAGTTAATTTGGAAATAGTTGTGGGTAGTACTAAACAACATTTCCGAAAGAACATCTTACCTAAGACAACCAACTGAAACTGTGAACAGAAGAAGAAATTATTTCAATCTTCAGTTCCTTAGTAGCACATTTTGGAAAGCAGAAAAGCATAAGCCTCAACTGCTGTCACTAATAAATGGGGTATGAAACAGCTGGACAGCATACTTTGCGACAGATTTTTCTGCACACTTTTGCAGCCGTGAGCCAAGCTCTGAGCAAACACAGTCAGCCAGAGCCTCCACTCATATAAATCAGCCTGGTTCCAGTCAAATCACCACAGCTGTCCCATGATACCCAAGAAGAGATCGGGTACTTCACAAACATGTATTTCAAGTGTGAGACTATTGTGCATTCTGAGTTCTGAAGGACAGGAAGGAACATTTGGGAGGAACAAAAGAAGTTATTGTAGAATGGAATAGAAACATCTTCCAGATTTTCAGTTTTAAGATTTCTTCCTTCAAGTTGGACTTCCATGTCTCATGTCTGTCCCATGCAACTGCAGTGGAGGCGGCTGTGTCGGTGCTCCTTCCTTAGAAACCTTTTGGGGCCGCTTTGCTGCCTCTGCATGATGGATTATGAGAAAGGGGCTAGCTCTTCCCTGCAGCACTGTCCTGTAGTTAGAGCAACATAACTCCACTGACTTTCAAAGAGCTACATCAGGTTTACACAGGCCTAGGGTGGCAGGGAGGGAAAGATTCAAAGAATGGTTTATTTTATTTAAATTAAGCCATTTCTGTACCAAGGGACTCCTCCAGGGCAAATGTTTTTGAGACTATTTTTACAAAGAGGCGCATAGCGCATGCAGGTTGGGAGCGGGAGGGAAGCGAAGCAGATCCTCAGATGCATGCACACAGACCTGAACCTGAGGACTATGTTTCCTTCCTGCACGTTGCAGCCAGGAGCTGAAGGAGCACAGTGGCCTGCCAGATTTGTTCCCAGGGATTTAGAAATCAAGGTGAAACCTCACAACCATGTTTCTTGGTCTAAGTGCCAAATGCTTTTTCATTGTTTTCCTTTAGCAAAATCAGCTTTTAAGCCATTTTTACATTTCCATTTAGATATTGATCTATCATATTCTCAAGCCCTTGGAAAGGCTTCAGTTGGCTTGGCTAAGGGTTGGATCATGCCTGTAACTAATGCATCAGTAAGGAAAAATTTGGGAGAAAAAGAAAGCAGAGGCCGAGACAGGAAATCATTTCACGTTTTGTTGCGTTTTCCCTTGCAGCTTTGAGTTAAAAAAAAAAAAAATTATCTTCAAGAGCAGATAATTGTTCTCTTTTCAAAGCTAGGGTTTAGCACAGGGAAGGGAGAAGGGAGCACTGGGTGATGGCAACGGCAACACTGAGACCAAGGGTTCCATGCACGTGGTGCTGCACTTTAAAATCCTTCTCCAACCGACAGGACACCAAGGGACACTCCTGTATTTCTTGTTTGTGCAACCATTGGTAAAACGGGATGTTGTGACAGTGATGCATAGAGTATTAGAATCATAGAATCATTTAGAAAAGACTCTTAAGATCATCAAGTCCAACCATAAACCTAACACTGCCAAGTCCACCACTGAACCATGTCCCTAAGCACCATGCCTTTTAATTACCTCCGAGGATGTGACTCAAGCACTTCCCTGGGCAGCCTGTTCCACTGCTTGATAAACCTTTCAGTGAAGAATTTTTTCCTAACATCCAATCTAAATCTCCCCTGGCGCAACTTGAGGACGTACATATACACATATACATGAATGACATAGTGAGAAACGAAAACTAGTAATGGTAGAGGGCTGGAAGATGCTATTCCCCTACCTGCACTACTCCTACGCCACTTATGTGTTTAGTAGGGCACATTCTCCTTTGATAACAAATTCAACAGAAGTTTGAGGAGGATCTGTTTTCTTTTCCCAGTGCAGGCAAAATATATGACTTCATGTATCCTTTATCCCAGATCTCAGAGCAATGGGATACTCTGTGGCAAGTTAGCTGCTTGATCTTCCCATCCTTTGGACAACGGTGTGTCATGGTTTAATCTGGCAGGCAGCCAAACACCACACAGCCACTCGCTCACTCTCTCCCCACCCCACCGCAGTGGGATGGGGGAGAGAATTGGGAAAAAAAAAAGTAAAATTCATGGATTGAGATAAAGACAGTTTAATAGAACAGAAAAGGAAGGGAAATAATAATAATAAAAAATAATAATACAAAATGAGTGACGGACAATGCAATTCCTCACCACCCACTGACCGATAACCAAGTAGCACTATTTCCTGGAACGCCTACCATTCATATACTGAGCATGACATCACATGGTATGGAATACCCTGTTGGCCAGCTGGGCCAGCTGTCCCGGCTATGCTCCCTCCCAGCCTTTTATGAACTTGGCAGAGCATGGAAGCGGTATGTCCTTGACGTTGCTAAGTAGGGTACTTAGCAACAACTAGAAACATCAGTGTGTTATCAACATTCTTCTCATACTAAATCCAAAACATATCACTAGGAAGAAATTTAACTCTATCCCAGCCGAAACCAGGACACAGTGTCACCTCTGGAGCAGTGTGGGTCAGCTAACTGGAGCACCTTGATATAAATGCAGCGTGGGCTTTTAGATGGATGTGAATACCACTTCCAGCCTTAACAAGGGAAACATGAAAGACAGTCGTATAGATCTCAGACTCAGAGAAGCTATAGATACTCACTGTTTTACAATAATATTTGTGTTTACAGGATGAACAGAAGGCCTGAGTGTCTATGTGTCATTTACTGGTTACTGACCTGTTAAATATCTGTTTGCTAGGGTATGTAGCCATTGTGATCTTCAGAAAATGGAAGTGCCCTGGTTCTAAAAGCTGAAAAATAGTCACCTTTGTACTACTTATAGTACAAGGAATGCCATAGTTTCTAAATCCACTTAACCACCTAAGTAATATTCTTTAACTTGAGAATCCAATTTATTTTCCACTTTAATAGGTACACGCAGTGAAAATTTGAGACATAGCAGCAGGCATTGCATTTGTAGTTAATTAAGGAAAACTGGATTGAGCCCAGATGTGGATTATGCAAAGTGATTACTGGTATTCTTTAGAAGCTGATAATTTTGAAAGCATTTCCTTGTGTTTGTTCACTTTTTCCAGTAAACCAAGATAAAAAAGTTTCTGAAGGGAGGAAAATAGGTTTCTACAAAGTAAAACTGTCAATGGCAATTATTTCCATCATTTCAAATTGACATGTATGGTAGTTAACGATTGGGTCACAGCCATTCTTTCAATCAAAACTTGCTGTTTAGTTGTAATCCAAAGTAAGCACTGCAAATAGTTTTCAAGCATGGAGTGACATTAAATGTGGAACTCCACATAATAATTTCCACTGGAAAAATCTATGAAATAGTGATATTTCATTTTTGTTGGGGAAAAACAGGCAACAAAATAAGCACTAATTTTTAAAGGTAAGATTGTGCTATGTTTAATTCCATCAAGCTGCTGAAGCGAATGAAGCTGTTTGTTGAGTAAGAAGCCAGTCAACCTGAGGAAAGGAGACAGAATCAGGCTTCCTAGAAGCAAGAGAATGCCAGTGCTATGCCAGGAGCTTTGATACAGCGTCAAGAAATACAAAAGATATGTTGCACAAACAAACAAGAAAATACTCTTAAATGTCCTTCTGAAAGAAAATTTATTTTAAGAGTTTTTGATAGGTTATCAAATTGCCATCAAAATACTGGGGTGGAAACTGCCAAAAAAAAATTTAAGCAATTTGGAAAGGTATTTATGCTGATTTTGTGGCGGGGAACTTGCCCATGTGCTTGATTATACAAAGCTGAGAAGTGGTTTGGCAGTATCCATAGCAGCTTCTGCTTTCTCTTTTTTTCTCTCTCTTTTTTTAAGGTCTACTGATCTTATTGTTAAATACCAGCAATTCAGCATAACTGAGCCTTAGAATTGAGTAAGAAACTTTCCAAACAGAAATATTGCCATTCTGCAATGCAATCATTACAAATTAATATGATTTTTAAAAACAACATGCCCCTCCTGGGTTTTTGTAATCACTTGTTGAATTACTCTTCTCTATTTGTTATAATTATGTTGACAAATATTGCAGCATAAGTATAAAATAAATTTCAGTGGTGAAACAGAACAGATGGAATTTTCCATTTCCACTCTGCCATGGTGAACTAAATTGGACTCTCTTACATTTTCTGTTTCTGTTCCTAAAGACATTTAAGAAGATTACTGTCCTATGAACAAAAGGGAGTTTTCACACTCTGCAACTTTCTCAGGCTACCGTCCCTGGCAGCAGAGCCCAGATGGGCATTTGCAATTCTTATTCCCACCAGTCACCTCAGGACACCCCTGCAGCACTTTGTAACTGTGTCCGTGTTGTATCTGTGATGACCTGCTAAGGGATGGCGTAACCAGATGTGCGCCCGGTGGGTGCCCAGCACAGAACCAGCCCCATGCGCCGGGGCAGTGTGAAGACGAGCGAGACTTTGGAGTGGACCTCCATGAGGCGGTAGATGCTCCTTCACAGCTTGTTGGAGTGGAGACACCCTTGCCCAAGCAGCTTCTGCCTGAAAGAGTTTGCAACCAAGGAAAGAGGTTAGAAGTGGATGCAGACAGACTGTGACGGCAGTACAGCAATAACTTGCTAGTGGTCTCAACATCCCCAAAGCTCAACAGCTGTCTGCTTCTTGGAGGCACGAGGGAAAAGGATGGTGTTAAAAGAAAACAAGACTGTTTTGGGGGTGTTTCCCACAAGTTCTTTTTGAACAAGAGAACAGCATCATGACAGAAACCACAAAGGCACTTGTTTGTCACTTAGGGAAGTGGTGAAAACCCAATCATCTGGGAGATTTTCAGCTAGTTCTGGATGAATGTGTGGTCAGACTGGATCTTGGGGAAGCAGGTTGGTTGATGATGGTGTCTGCTTCCTTTAGTATTTTTATTAAGAGGAACAACAGGAGGCGTGAATAATGAAAGTTGCACACTGTGGACATTTATTAAGATTCAGAGCAGAACTATGCCGCATTAGAAGATTTGTTAGCAAAGGGGACTTTATCACGTCGTCTAAAGCCAAAAGACAGGCATCTGAGAAAAAAAAAAAAAAAGTAGTGACAGGGTAATAAATAATTATCACGAACAGGATGGACCTATGCTTAATCAAAGTGAGTGTGGATGGAAGAACTGGAGCTGTAATGAGCTATATTTCACTTGCGAGCATAACTATTGTCCTCACCGCACTGAACTCACAGAACGGCACATACAAAATATCATTACAGAAAACAGGGAAAGTATACTCAGTATTCATTAGACTGATATGGAGCTCTTACCTTATACAAGACATATGCTGTTTTTCCATGTACTCAGAAACCATCTGCTCTGTTCTTTTCTTAAATTTTGGTCTCAGAAAAAAACAGCTTTTATTTTCTCAGTTAAATATTCCCAAACATAGCAATACATGTGGGAGAATGTGTTGGTATCTATGTGTATGAGATCAAGAAATAAATCTGCCTATAAGGTAATATTCCATTCTAATTATTAAAACCTTGATTATAATTTTCTAGCCTATTTTCATTGCTTGCAGTGACAGAAATTTTAAAAGCAGTTAGAAAGTTAAAGGTAAGGTTCATTTTAAAACCTTTCCATTTCAATAATTTACAGTAGTATTTGTAGCTCAGCTAAAGATGTTTCTAGGAATACACAAGAAAACATTCTGCTCTGATATCCATCCTTGCAATACCAGAATTTAGCTCATAATTTTTACTTTGATAGCATCTCTAGAGACTAAGGTTGCAGCATCAGCAAGTGACTCTTTCTTATATACAGCTCTTAAAGAAGCGTGTACCTCTTGATGCCAATTTCCAGTGTGTTATTGTAGGACAGTGAAGCAAATATTCTTAACTGGAATCAGCTTTTTCAAAGATTTCTGTGTGCATGGCTTCATCACAGGTGCTAAGTATTTCTTCACAGTCTTTCATTTCCTTAGTCAGAGAGATCTCTCTAAGTAAAATAAAGCTGTGTTTTCCCTGTGGCTGCAATGATAGTCACATAAACCCTGCAAAATGCAATGTAGCGGTGGATACAGTCCTGAAGTATTTGGGGTCTCCTAACCTTTATTCTCAGGCTTGTGCTGGGACTACATGAAAAGGCGTAGCAAGGTGCCCTTTGAGGGGGTGTGCGGGAGCTCTCCAGGATCTCCCGCACTGGATGTGAGCCACATGACTTTCACACAACTGTTCTTGACTACAATCCTCTACATCAGGAGACCCACCAATGCTGTGCTTGTTTTCACAGCCCGGAAGCCCCAGCCGATGCCTTGCCCCGCTCCCACCAGCTGGGCACCACAGCCCTGCCGTCCCCTCCACCCACCACCCGTCCACAGCAAGTCCCCCTCGAAGCATCAGCGGGATCAGGCCCCAGGACTTCTTCTCAGACCTTGCCAAACTGCAAATTTTGGATGGTTTCAACTTGAAACCAGGAATCTGACCAGATTTTCTTGAAAACGGGCCCAGTTTCATTCAAACCGTGTTACAAACTTCAACAAACAGAGTCTGGGTTTTGACTTTCTTGTGAAACTTGAAACCCCATGTGTTCCACATGGTTTAAGTTTTTGTTGTGAATATCTTACACAGCTCTATGGGAATAGCCTTTTCTTGTGGGCTTTTAGCATTTCCTATCCCAGCCAGAACCATAAAAAGCAAGGGCTGGAAAATATGAAAACTACAATTACGTGGAAAAAAGGGGGACTTAACTTTTTAAACCTCAGACAACGTTTGTGTTCATTTAGAGCGTGGAGTGAAGTTTTGAATTAATTCATGTTTTATTTTAACTGTTAGCCTTAATTAGGTGCACTCAGGAGAAATCACTTCCCCTCTAATATAAAATCATGGAGCTCGCGACACATGGAAATTATAAACACTTTGGAGTGACTTGAGAGATGGGTGTTGGCTTTGCAACAGCAGAAGAGCAAATATTTACAGTACATTAGGCTTTGCTTCACTTCTAAATTATTATCTTCCCCTTTGGAATAATCTGTTTTCCAAAGACAGATTGCTACTAATGCTAGTGTCCTTCTCATCCGTTTTGTTGCAGACAATTATTTTTCCTTCATTTCCATATTGAAATTTCTTGCTCTAGCTCTCCGCAGAGTCAAATGAAAACTGAGGAAATCCTTAGTTTGATGTCTCTCTTGTCCCTGAATCACAATGTGGCCTCCGGCAAATTATTACACTTCTCTGAGCTTCAGTCTTCTTTTTTTCAAAATAAAAATACCAATACTTAACTTCCCAACTGAGGTGTTAATTAATTCTTATCCGTAAGAGGACTTTAAAATAGAAAGTGATATATAATGTTAATGAGGGGTATTACAATTGCTTAATCCAAAAGCCCAAAGAAGCTGTTACTTTACAGATTACTTAAATTAGTGCTAAAATATTCCCATTTTTTGTCTCACGGGGCTCAGTTATGGGAAGTTAAACGCAACGAAAGCAACACTATGACATAAAGGGGAAGAAATAATTACATATGCCATTTTTATTCCCCTGATATAACTTCTGCAATGCATGATGTGCTATTAGGTTTTGCAGTAAAAGTACAGCAACCTGGCTTTGCGCTTACAATAGCTAAAACCATCTGCGTACGTGTAAAACCTTTGCTGGCAGGTTTCCATGTGCGGTTCATGCATTCCTTCGCCTGTGCAATTTGAAGCTGTCAAAAACTAATTAAATAATTATGTGGTTGTTACTGCAGCTGTGTGTATTCTTCATTACGTTATAAGGCTGCGGTTTGGGGCACTCTCCTGCTCTAGGTTTCAAAATATTAGTAATGGAAGGTGTGTTGTCGGTGCATGTTCAGCTGCTGCCAGAAAAAGCAGAGAGGGAAGGGAACCGTCTTTAATGTCAGTCTATCATTGCACTTTTTATACTGTATATCCCCTGTATACAGCACTGAGATGAAAATATGAATTGACTTCTCGCAGCCTTCGTGCTTTGGGCAGAGTTCAGCATGGCCTATCTTGAGTACAGGACAGAGAAAAGTCCGTGCAGTACCTCCGTAGTGGATGCGTATCTGAAGCACGTATGTGGCTTTGTAGCCGTCTCCCTCAGCCTGGGGAGGTGACTTGGAGGGTGACAGCAGAAGGATAAGAGTGAGGGGGTGGAGAAGACCACCTCCTCTCCTCCCTGGCCAAGAAGGGGACTGCTCTTGGTCCTGCTCTTGACTTGCTCCCTGACCCCAAGGAAATCACTCCCTGGGGCCATCTGCCCTATCAGTAAATTATGGATAACACTGTATTACCTCCTCCAAGAACACATCAGATGTGTTTGTTAACGATAGTAATTCAACTTGATCTCAGATTGAGGGTGCTATCCAGATGCAACACAGTATTACAGTATGCTGTCATTGGCAATGATGCCAAATTACCACATCACCATTCCCTAGCATTAGATCTTTACCTGAAGAACAAGGAGCTGTCACTGCAGTAAAAAAATTCCTAGTTGTCCCCCCCACCAATGGTAGAAATTATTCTTGTAAACAGAAAAACATAGCTGTTATTTACGTTGCCTACAATAGGATATATGGGCACCAGGAATTAGACCTATGGACATTACCCTGCCTGATGTCTCCTGACCACACTGTAAGATACAGAGAAGGGTAGCAGTCCCAAAGGAGAAGACATCTGAGGTTTCTTCACTGTGGAAGACATTTCTCAGAACTACTTAATGAGGCCACTGAGCAGCCTAAATCCAGGTAGTGGTGCTTTTCCCATATCAGAGATGTTTTTCACTGCCGTGGAAGAGATGCCCTGGTTGCATATGCAGTGTACACTTTAGAGACAATACAGCTGTGGGAGAAACAGTTAATTACTGCAGCAGCAAAGCTGCATAATACAGAGTGTCTCCAATTTATTTTATTTATGGAGCAATTTTACTTTTAGTGAGGATTTCCTCTAATTTATGGAACTGTCTCATCACATCGGCAGTTGTCTGCTTGGTTAAATGTTGAAAAATACTAATAAAGGAAAAATTCCAGTTGCTAATTTTCTTTAATATTTTTCTTGTATGCACCCACAGTATAATACATGAGTGCAGATGTCTTCCTCCTAATGTTTTCATATGATTTATGACCATCATTCTGGATGCCACACAGCCTTTCTCAGTGCACTACGCAGCCATGACAAAGTTGTTTGAAATAATCTGTTATCTAAAGCAGCCTTTTTTTGTAAGAGCTGTTCTCGGACTTTCCCTCAGAAAGCTTATAGATGAGTCGCAGAAAAATTCCTGAAAACTAAAACTAAAAGAAAATAAGCTACTTTCTGAAAACCCAAGTTGGAAGCTAACCATCCTTCCAGTTCACAGGGGCTACTAAAAAGCAATGCGTGTCTTTGGGTCCCTCTTGTGGTCCGGGAGCAACAAGCTGCCATCATAAACAATACCCTTGCCTGATCCCAAACACACCAACACACGGGGAGACTCGCGTGTTCCCAGAGACACAGACAGATGAGACACAGACAAAGGAAGGACAAAGATGCTGGCGATCTGCGTGAGAGCTGGTCCAAGCCCACTTCTCAGTATTACTACAGCTGTTGAAATTCCAGGGAAATACTACGTTGAGCCAAATAGTGCTACTCCATTTCCACATTGAAACCTACTTTATTCCACAGTATCACATAAACATAATGAAACTACTGCAGATTACAATCCAACATGCATAAAGGGTATCAGGACATGACACTTCCAGATATATATCCAAGATTGCATATTCAAGATTTTGAATAGATTTTGTATACTCAAGATTTTATATATTCAAAATTTGTATATTGTAGATCTGTATATTCAAGATTTTGAAGGCACTCTTCTTCTTAAGCGTGGCCTTTGGGATTACTACAAAGCAAAGTTTGTTTGGAGCAATATAAATTTCATTTTGGGGGAGTCTTGTTAATGGTTGAGATACGACAAATAACCTTATCCATTCTCTGTGAGCTCCAGCTTGTTTACAAACTAACAACCTCAGGAACAACTTCAGACAAGTAGGCAGTAGCTTGACATTGCAAATTTGGGGAAGACAAAAGGAAGATGAAGGAGTGAGAAAATATCCTTAAAATGGGTGGCCCTGGCCAAAGCAACAAGCTCCTTTTGCTACCTGTCTCCATCCAAGCGCCAAGAGATGACACAAGAAAGGCATGCACCATCAGGTCCTGTGGGCAAGGTGTTTCAGAGGAGCCTAAGCAGTGTTGTCTCCTGCCTCCAGCTGCTCCCACTACTACTGCAGATCTTCAGCGGGCATGAAAAAGTCGAAGAGAGATGAAGCAACAGCTGGGCAAAGAGACCAGTGCAACATGTGAAGCCATAAAGAGCAGCAACATGTGGGTTTGGAGGAGTGTGTGCTAATGAGGGAGGCTCACCCCAGACAAAAAGGCTGCTTGTTGCAGCCCTGCCTTCACCATCACCCAGCTGCCTGCACTGGTCACAACCATGCTCACCTTTGCTAACTAAAGGGGAGTGTGACAACTTCACGTCCTTCCCACTGCCTGAGTGCCTGTCATCGTAGGGCCTCAGAGATCTCTTACCTCTCCCAGACACAACTCTCTGCATCTTTGGTCATGTTCCTCAAAAAATTTTCCTGAAATGACACTTCTCCCTCCTTCCCCCTCTAGTAGCTCCCCGAAACTGCCAGGGACTCCTCTAAGCCCCTTTCACCTACCTCCAACTAATGCTTCCCAACTTTCTTCTCCCACCTGCACCCTCCTGCCCAGCACCAGCTCTACCACTACCACAAAACCACACTTTTCTGCCCCCAAAGAGCTATCTTGCTCTCCCCCGCAGGGAAGCAAAATACAATTTTGCCTATGCTACAGAGAAGCCTTAAGACACTCTGAGTTTATTTATAATGTTGGCTCACTTATCACAAAGGAACTGTTAAAGGCAGAACTGATTTGCTCCAGACTAAGGGCAAATGTACTAGTACATATATCAAACAAACCGGCAGTGTTGTGTGCAACAACTTGCATCTCCGATTTTGGCAACCAAACTGCCTACACACTTTCTTGGAAACTATAAATAACAATATATATCAATATGTCCAGGCAAAACCTCATTGTTTCTTTCCAAATAATCCTTTAATCCACATATCTAATAACCCAACATCAGAAAGGCAATCTTAAAGCTTTTGGCTTAAGACTGTCCACTTTCTTAGTTTCCCCATTTCAGAAATATTTACGTCTTCCTACATTCCTCATACGCTCAAGGGGCCTTTTAAACTTGCCTAAATACAAATAACTTGATGCATGTGAAAAGGTGATACAACATACTTTTAATACTGGATGTTCTGTGAGGTGTACTTTGATAGGAATACAAAAACCACAGTAGAATTTTTTTGTCTTTTATACATAATTGTTGTCCTGCTTTCTTTAGGAGGAAGGCAGACCTTTTCCATATAGAGGGAATGTGTCTCCACTGCTTGGAAAACCACCCCATAACGATGCTACCAATTTCCTAACGTCAGTACTGTGTGGTTAAAGCTGACTGGAGCTAAACCCACATTTCCTCATGTCAGCTGCCTTCTTAAGAATACATAGACTTGCATGGGAAAACTAGTCCATACAAGGGACCTTTTTCAGTAGTTCTCTTTATTCCATTTGGTTACCTCCAAACAGAGCTGTTCTTTGATTTTCTAAGCTATGTCCTCTTTTCCAGCCTAAATCTTTTCTGGGGAGATTCTGGGGACTTCGGATATTTTACATTAGATTTTCAGGCATCCGACAGCCTTGGCAGAGAGGCAGTGCTTGTTCCCAATGGACACCTGAAAACCCTCCATATGCCCCTCAGGCACAAACAGGGCATCCGGCATCCGGCCTCCAACACACTTGCAGTGGAAAGCTCATCCTTCCCTGTTCATCCAGAGTGACCAGAGACAGGAGCTGCAGCTGCAGGGGCACAGAGGACACGCTGTCCCGCGGCAGGAGCCGGTGCCACAGGACAAAACGCAGGACGAAGCGCAAGTCCTCACGTGAGCTGGTGGGGGCCACTTCCAACACAGCTCTGTTCACCTACACCTGTGCTGGGCTGCTACATGACACACAAGATACTGTTCAGAGCTCAGTAATTTTCTGGGTCTTGTCCTATTATGTAACTGTAGATTGTGAGTTCTCCAAAAGTGTTTTTCGGAGGAAAAACATGGGAAACTCCCCCAAAAATGAACAGTGTTACAAAGCCTTCTTCCTCTTCATCTGCCCGTAGCTTCTCACTTGTAACAATCCATAGTACAAAAGCACAGCCGTAACACGGGTTTACTGTAAAACTTAAGCAGACATTTTCTATTTAAATACCTAAAGATACCATGTGGGTCTTACATAGCCAGCCTGATTTTTATAAATACTAAGCACCACCACTGAATGCAGGAGGAACTGAATCAGAGGAAGATCAGTACTTCTGACTACACACAGTGCCCAACTTTGACTTTCACAGCCCAGTTTTTAAAGTCAATCATCTTGAGAAAATCTTGGCGTAAGAGGACCTTTGGTCCATCCTGTTTACTGAATTGCGGTTATTTTCTATTTTTGAAGTCAATAGAAATACATCAGTTCAAATGAACTGAGTATCTGACCCCTCATATTTCCATATTCATATATGCACACATACATGTACGTCTACCTGCGTATACGTAGGATGTATTAAATGAAAGTATTTAATTTAACTCTTTTTACAAAGTAATGCTTCTTATAAACAGTAAATTAGGGAAGTCAATACTATCTATATACTTTTTACAACAAGAAATTCTCACAATGAGCAACTTGTCATGTTCTGTACCTCTAATTTACTATAATGTTCACAAAATCCATTAACCTGGGAACTAAAAAACATGTGGGGATTGTAAAACTATCCACTATAATAAAAGACTTAGAACATTTTTAGCTGGCTGAAGAACTGGGAATTAGGTTGATGGAAGGGATTATTGCTTAATATTTTCCGTAACATCAGCAATCTTGTCAAAATCCCCTGGTTGCTCGGAGAGTAGGAGACATCTGTTTTATGGGGTGAGCACATATCCTGGAATGTCTGCCATGAGATGGCGTCACAACCAGCCCTCATTGCCCCTTCACACATTAAGTCTGGTTTACACTTCATAGTGCCACGGAAAAATGACACCTTCTGCTTATTCCAGCAAAAGCCTCATTGTAGCCACAGTCCTACAGGTTAGAAAGTCCCCTTGCCAGTATCATTTAGTTCATGTGGGGCATGACTGCAGGCTGTACCAGCCCATGAAGCATTTTGCCATTTACATTGCACCACAGGTTTGTCATGCAAGCTTCTGCTAGGTGGATTTGCCTGCATAGCTGTCTCTCACTTTCTAGCTTTCTGGTTGTGATCAGTGGAACAAAGTCCAGCTAGAGGACAGTTCCTAGTGGTGGGCCCCAAGGCTGATACTGGGGTCACTACTGTAAGACATTGTCATGAATGACCTGGATGCTGGCACAGAGTGCACCCTCACCAAGTCTGCAGACAGTACAAAATGGGGAGGAAAGGCTGGAGAAATCAGCCGAGAGGAACCTCATGAAGTTCAACAAATGGAAGTGCAAAGTCCTGCCCCTGGGGAGGAACAACCCCAGGCAGCAGTACATGCATCTCCATCCTTCGAGATACACAAAACCCAACTGGATATGGTCCTAGGTAACTTGCTCCAGGTGACCCTGCTTGAGAGAGGTGCGTAGACTAGGTGATCTCAAGAGGTCCCTTCCAACCTCAGCCATTCTGTGATTTTGTGACAATGGTATCGACAAACCTTTGGGAACTGGAATGAAGTTTACAGAGCCACGTCCTTGGACACTCCATCTATGCCAGCATTTCCATTTATGAAATTTTTCCTCAGCACTTTATTTCTCAAGTTACCAATTTTGTAACAGGTATAGGCATGATGTATGTCTGAGGCAACTGAATTCATTCTCAAGAAAAGATCAGATATAGTGGTCATCTAGAGCTTTTTAAGATAACGATAATAGTTAGCTAAATATATTTCACTTTCCTCTCTTTTACAGCCTCTGAGCTTCAGGGCAAAGAAAGTATTCAGGTGACAGTACATTAGAATAAGAAAGTCCTTCACAGAGTGGGAACATATTCTAAAATAGTCTCTTAGATGCTATTGACACAAAGAATGAGTGCCTGGATGTGGCACAGGGAGGCACAGGCATGCTAGCTTTAATCTAGTGAGCCTGGGGAATGGCAGAAACTCCAGCCTGGACCTGCAGAAACTCCAGGCAAAGCACAAGCTGTATGGTAACTGTGGCAGAAGACTCTACTTGCCAGACCAGGCTGAAGCCCGTGCTGCCATTTTTCCCCTCCCTGTTGTCTTACCCAAACTAGCTAAATTTTTAATCACATTTTATTATCTCACCTTTATTTCACTGCATAAGCATGCCTTTAAACCCTGTTTCCATGGGCAGTTTGAGCTATGTTTTTTCAGCAGTTCTTTTGAATCTACTGCCATCTAGTGCGCAGAAACCAAGGTGAAATGTACGGGTTTTGCGGCCAGCAGTGGTTTTTTAGCTTCCAAGATATGAAGGATTTTGTTCCGCTCTCCCTCCGTGCCAAGGTGCAGCTTATGGTAGAGTTTGCATGCATTTCCCCAATAGGCTCCCAGATGTAATGATATAACTGATATAAGGCCTCCTCCGCCTTATACCTTATACTTTATACCTTATGCCTTATACCTTGTAACTTATCCCTCTCTGGCTAATTCTAAATTACTTCATATCTAACACCTGGAGATTTTCATTAGATTGCTCTTCACTAATAAATCCATATTTGAACATCTCAATCAAAAAGGTGTAAACATCCAGGATTTTGACAGGGTGTATTGATTTTGGCTGGGGTAGAGTCAATTTTCTTCACAGTAGCCGGTATGGGGCTATGTTTTGGATTTGGGCTGAAAACAGTGTTGATAACACAGGGATTTTTTTGTTACTGCTGAGCAGTGCTTACACAGAGTCAAGGCCTTTTCTGCTTCTCGCACCACCCCACCAGTGAGCAGGCTGGGGGTGCACAAGAAGTTGGGAGGGGACACAGCCGGGACAGCTGACCCCAACTGACCAAAGGGGTATTCCATACCGTATGATGTCACGCTCAGCAATAAAACTAGGGGGAAGGTTAGTGGGGGGGCCATTGTTCCGGGACCGGCTAGGCATCAGTTGGTTGGTGGTGAGCAATTGTTTTCATTTGCCTCACTTGTCTTTTCTTGGGTT
>NW_009221210.1:0-8837 GCF_000690835.1 Fulmarus glacialis | reverse complement strand
TGTTATTATTATTATTATTGTTGTTGTTATTGTTGTTGTTGTTGTTGTTATTGTTATTACGACTACTATTACTGCTACTACTACTACTGCTACTACTATTTTTTAATTATTAAACTGTTTTTATCTAAACCCAGGAGTTTTCTCACTTTTACCCTTCTAATTGTCTCCCTCATCCCACCAGGGGGGAGCGAATGAGTGGCTGTGTGGTGCTTAGCTGCCAGCTGGGGTTGAACCACGACAGTCCTTTTTGGCGACCAATAACAGATTTGACCACAGCATATTAGAAGGGATTTATATCTATTAACAGTTGCGGATCACAATATTGATTCATCTGTTCTCGATATTAGTTTATCTGATCTGTGCCATGCTCTTTTTTTTGCTGTACATATTGAAGATCAATGTTGGCTTTTGCAGTTTGTTGTGCTCTGTAGTGCTTAGTGATGGTTTGCCTGGGAGATTTATTATTAAAACACCAGCCGTGAGCTTAATCTGGTATTCGGGCTCTGTACTGAAGCCATTACTCTACTTCAGGTACCATCTCATGGAGAAAATTAACAATTATACTTCTTCCTCTGAGAGGTTTTTTTGTGGGGGAAATACAAAATGGCACCTTCACCACCTTCTTCTCTGAGGTTTTCTCCCTCTTTACAATAACTTTTCAGTATCTTGAACATCCTTGGGTAGCTAAAATACTTCTATTGGTATTTCTTAGGAATATTGTTTCAGCTTTTTCTAAGGTTAACAAGCTATTTGGGAATACGACCCAGGCACTGTGGCAGTGTGGTCATGGGTGGCAAGGCCATTCTCCCAAGGTGGGAGAATATGGGCAGGTATCTAGAAAACTTCTCACTTCCAGTGGTCTGGAACTTCACTCCCAAACTAAGTGCAGGACTCTGATGAAGTGACAGAATGTTTGAAAGAAAAATGCCCTGGCTATTCCAAAGAGGCACACTTATTGCACTGTGCTGGGGCCTGACCAGCACCTACCAAACACTGCTTGATATTATGCAGTACCCTCAAGGAGACGAGAGGGTCTCTGGATCTGAAAACATACCAACAGACACTATGGCTAAACCAGAGACCACATCAGTCGCCCTTAAAACCAAAAAAAAACCATGGAAGTGGAAGTCAACTTGTTTAGTAAGGGATGAAGAAGCTTCTCCTAAAAGGGAGCAGGAGAAAGAGTCAGAAGAGGCAGCCTGTTCTGCCGCAAAGCAGTCACAAGAACAGGAGGAGGAAGAGACTGAGATCATAAATGAGCCAAAAACCAACCAATCCCTAACCCTAAATGAGCTGCAAGATATGTGAAAAGATTTTTGCTGTCAACAAGGCAAGCAAATTCTCAGCTGGTTACTCCGATGCTGGGATATTGGGGACAATAGTCAGAAATTAGAGGGTAAGGAAACCCAGCAGCTGGGATCCCTTGCTAAGGATAAGGCCATTGACAAAGGGATTGGAAAAAGGGCAGGAGTCCTCAGCCTTTGGTGGTGACTCCTGTCAAGTGTGAAAGACGGGTATCCGTTCAAGGAAGAACTTGCAAATTCCCAAAGCAAATGGACCACCATTGAGGGAAGTATCCAGTACCCGAGGGAATTAGGTGTGGCAGAGGTGGTCTATAACAACCTGGATGATGACCAGGTATCCAAAGACCCGGATAAAATCCAGTGCATGTGGCCTATGTAGCAAAAATTTATATGAAGTGCACCGACATCATATGCCAACACCCTGGTGACAATGAGCTGGACAGACACGGAGGTGCCAACTATGGATGGATTGGCCAGACAACTCCAAAATATAAAGATAATCTTGCTTGTTCCCTACGGGCCTGTGTCTCAGCTGTGAAGGAACTGACCTGAAAATTGTCCAAGCAATCTGAGAAGGATAGATCTTCCTCACCCACACCAACCAATGTCTCAACTATTAAGAGTCAGCCTTCTTCTGTTCAAGGGAGAGGGTACCAGTGGCGCACACCATGTGCAACCCTGTGGTTCTTCCTGCATGACCAAGGGGGAGGACATGAGGAAGTAGGATGGTGAACCTACCTGGAAACTAGAAGCTTGGGTACAGGAACTGCAAGGAAAAACAACAGCCAAAAGGCATCCATCCAGGAAAATTACTGCTCCAGTGTTTGTCGGGCAGAGTAGAAAGGCTGATGGTACTTTTGACCCTGATGAAGGGACTTCTGTTTTGCAGTTACAAAAATCAAGTAATGAGGATTCCAACCAGAAATAGAGGGGTTCTTCCTTCAGCCAGGCAGAGGAAAGGGACAACCGGGTTTACTGGACTGTGTGGGTTCGGTGGCCTGCCACATCACCCCACGGGAGCATAAAGCTCTAATGGACACCAGTGCACAGCATACTTTAATACCATCAGATTTCTAAGGGCCAGAGTCCGTCGTGTATTTGTGGAGTGATGGGAGGATCCCAAGAACTGTCTATGTTGGAGGCTAAGGTAAGTCTACCTAGGAATGAGTGGCAAAAGCATCCTATTGTGACTCGTCTGGAGGCTCCATGTATCTGTGGCATAGTCTACCTGAGGAAACAGTACTTCAAGGACCCAAAAGGGTACTGGTGGGCTTTTGGTATAGCTGCCTTCAGTATGGAGAAGGTTAAACAGCGGTCTAGCTTGCCTGGTCTCTCAGATGATCCTTCTGTTGTGGGGTTGCTGTGGGTTAAAGAACAGCAGGTGCCAGCTGTTACCATGTCAGTGCATCAGCACAATATTGCACCAGCCGAAACTCCTTGGTTCCCATCCATAAGCTGATCCAATGACTGGAGAGTCAAGGAGTGATCAGCAAGACTGATTCACCCTTTACTAGTCCCTTATGGCCAGTGCAAAAATCTAATGGGGAGTGGAGGCTGACAGTGGACTATCGCAGCCTAAATGAAGTCACACCACGGCTGAGTGCTCCCGTACCAGACACGCTAGGCTCCAATATGAACTGGAGTTAAAGGCCACCAAATGGTGCAACCATTGATACCACTAACAGGTTTTTCTCGATCCCACCGGCAGCAGAGTGCAGGTCACAGTTTGCTTTCACATGGAGGGGTATCCAGTACACCTGGAATAGACTGCCTCAGGGGTGGAAACACAGCCCTACTATTTGTCATGGGTTGATACAGACTGCACTGGAACAAGGTGAAGCTCCCGAACACCTGAAGTATATTGATGACATCAACAAGGTGAAGCTCCTGAACACCTGAAGTATACTGATGACATCATTGTGTGGGGCAACACAGTGGAGGAAATGTTTGAGAAGGGGAGAAGAATAATCCAGATTCTTTTGAAAGCTGGTTTTGCTATAAAGCAAAGTAAGGTCAAAGGACCTGCACAGGAGATCCAGTTTTCAGGAATAAAATGGCAAGATGGGCATCATCATATCCCAATGGATGTGATCAATAAAATAACAGCCATGTCTCCACCAACTAACAAAAAAGAAACACAAGCTTTCTTAGGTGTCGTGAGTTTCTGGAGAGTGCATATTCCAGGTTATAGTCTGATTGTAAGCCCTCTCTGTCAACTGACCAGGAAGAAGAATGACTTTGAATGGGGCCCTGAGCAGCAGCAAGCCTTTGAACAAATCAAATGGGAGATAGTTCATGCAGTAGCACTTGGGCCAGTCCAGGCAGGACAAGATGTAAAAAACATGCTGTACACCTCAACCAGGGATAATGGTCCTACCTGGAGCCTCCGGCAGAAAGCACCTGGAGAGTCTTGAGGTCGATCTCAAGGGTTTTGGAGCCATGGATATAGAGGATCTGAAGCCCATTACACTCTAACTGAAAAATAAATATTAGCAGCATATGAAGGAATTCAAGCCTCTTCAGAAGTAGTTGGTGCTGAAGCACAGCTCCTTTTGGCACCTTGATTGCCTGGGCTGGGCTGGGTGTTCCAAGGGAGGGTCCCCTCTACGCATCATGCAACTGATGCTAAGTGGAGTAAGTGGGTCGCACTGATAATGCAACAGGCTTGAATGGGAAACCCTAACAACCCAGGAATCCTGGAAGTGATCATGGACTGGCCAGAGGGCTGAAACTTCAGAGTGTCACCAGAGGAGGTAACTTGTTCTGAAGAGGCTCCACTGTGTAATAAACTACCAGAAAATGAAAAGTCATATGCCCATATGTTTCAGATGGATCTTGTTGTATTGTGGGAAATCAAAGGTGGAAAGCTGCTATGTGGAGTCCTATATGACAAGTTGCAGAAACTGCTGAAGGAGAAGGTGAATTGAATCAGTTTGCCTTTGGACATTGTTGAAGGAGAAAAATGGCCAGTACTTCATCTCTATACTGACTCATGGATGGTGGCAAATGCCCTGTGGGGTTGGTTACAGCAGTGGAAGCAGAAAAACTGGCAGCGCAGAGGCAAACCCATCTGGGCCGCCACATTGTGGCAAGATATTGCTGCCCAAGTAGAGAACCTGGTTGTAAAAGTACGTCACATAGATGCTCACGTACCCAAGAGTCGGGCCACTGAAGAACACCAAAACAATGAGCAGGTGGATCAGGCTGCTAAGATTGAAGTGGCTTAGGTGAATCTGGACTGGCAACATAAGGGTGAGCTATTTATAGCTCTATGGGCCCAGGACACATCAGGACATCTAGGAAGGGATGCAACATACAAATGGGCTCATAATCGAGGGGTGGACTTGACTATCGATGCCATTGCACAGGTTATCCATGAATGTAAAATGTGCACCATAATCAAACAAGCCAAACAGCTAAAGCCTTTTTGGTGTAGAGGATGATAGCTGAAATATCAATATGGGGAAGCCTGGCAGACTGATGATATCAAACTACCATGAACGTGCCATGGCAATCACCACGTGCTTACAATGGTGGAAGCGACTACTGGATGGTTGGAAACATACCCTGTGACCCATGCCACTGCCTGGAATACTATCTTGGGCCTTGAAAAGCAAGTTTCATGATGACATGGCACCCCTGCAAGAATTGAATCAATGGGACTCATTTCCGAAGCAACCTCATAAACACCTGGGCCAAGGAGCACGGCATTGACTAGGTTGTATCACATCCCCTATCATGCCTCTGGGAAAGTTGAACAATACAATGGACTGTTAAAAACTACACTGAGAGCAATTGGTGCTGGGACATTCAAGCATTTACACATATACTATCTTGGGCCTTGAAAAGCAAGTTTCATGATGACATGGCACCCCTGCAAGAATTGAATCAATGGGACTCATTTCCGAAGCAACCTCATAAACACCTGGGCCAAGGAGCACGGCATTGACTAGGTTGTATCACATCCCCTATCATGCCTCTGGGAAAGTTGAACAATACAATGGACTGTTAAAAACTACACTGAGAGCAATTGGTGCTGGGACATTCAAGCATTTACACATTTAGCAGAAGCCACTTGGCTAGTTAACACTAGAGGATCTGCCAGCTGACCTGGCCCTGCCCAATCAAAACCACTGTGCACTGTGGAAGGAGATAAGGTCCCCACAGTACATATAAAGAACTGGCTTTGAAAAACAGTCTGGGTTATTTCTTCCCCAGGAAAGGGCAAACATATTTGTGGGATTTTTTTTGCTCAAGGACCTGAGTGTACTTGGTGGGTAATGCGGAAGGATGGGGAAGTCCAATGTGTACCTCAAGGTCATTTAATCCTGGGTGAAAATAATACATGGTGTGAGTTGTATGATGGTAGTGTTACCTGATGCTGTATGTCACCACTGCTGTGGCTGCCATATATCAAAGGTATTATAGCAAGAACCTCTTGCTGCTAACCAAGCTAGAGGCAAGAGGAGGAATTCATTGCAATGTTAAAACTTACGGCCTAGTCCAAAGGGACCAAGGGTGGAAAATGTAATGGATATATCTTTAAATTGTTGTCACCCATGATTTGAGTTGCATGTTACAGGAAGTACTACGGCAGAAACCTCCTGAACCAATGAAGGACGAACCTCACAAGAAGCAGTGCAACAGTGACCTGACTTGAGCTGGTTTTGGTGCTCAGTAACCCCACGGAACACACAGGAGGAATTCATTGCAATGTTAAAACTTACGGCCTAGTCCAAAGGGACCAAGGGTGGAAAATGTAATGGATATATCTTTAAATTGTTGTCACCCATGATTTGAGTTGCATGTTACAGGAAGTACTACGGCAGAAACCTCCTGAACCAATGAAGGACGAACCTCACAAGAAGCAGTGCAACAGTGACCTGACTTGAGCTGGTTTTGGTGCTCAGTAACCCCACGGAACACACCACCTCTCCTGTCCTGAGTGAATACCATAACAGATGGAGCCCAAAGTTATAGACCAAATGAACTCCATGAACATTTTATGGATATTTATGGATATTTCACAAACAGTTTACAGGGAAAGGGGTCATTAATGAGGAGGTATTGCAATAGGGTGGGACCTGAATGTGATGCAAATAAGGGGTATGGAATAAGGGGTGGAGAATGCTTGGGTTTGGGCTGAGTTAAATTTCTTCACAATAGCTTGTAGAGGGCTGTGGTTTGGATTTGTGCTGAAACAGTGTTGATAACACAGGGGTGTTTTCGTTACTGCTGAGCAGTGCTTACACAGAGCCAAGGCCTTTTCTGCTTCTCACACCACCCCACCAGTGAGTAGGCTGGGGGTGCACAAGAAGCTGGGAGGAAACACGACACTGGGCCAGTTCTTTTCAGGTGTAAATGGGTCAGCTCCACCGTCTTCAGGAAAATCTCACTGTAAAATATCTGGCAGACAGATTTTCTGACTTATCTGCAAGTGGTGCAACATTCCACCGATGTAGACAAACAGCAACATTTTCTATACTTCTCAGTAGCTTTGCAAGCTGGAGAGTGTTGCAACAGTGAAATGTTGAGGTGACAAAGACAGCAGATACAGGGTGAGGCTCCAAGAGATGGCTGAGTCACAGTCAAAACAGGCACTCCACCTCTGCTTCTTACCACTCCTATGCCTGGGCAATCCCATCCTCATTACCACCAGTATGGCAGGTTTCTGATCCCTAACTGGCCCAGTTAATCACATAAAACCACAGAAAATCTCCATCTTCTTTTTCTTGGTGGGCAAGCTTTCCTAAAGGAAAATAGTATCTGTTGCACCACACACACACAAAAAAAAGCTATTTAAAAAATGTACCAAATACTTGTTTGAGCTAAGTAAATGTAGTTTCGGAGAAACTGGAAACATAATGCTTAAGTCAGAGCAAAAAGTCTGTGGCAGATTCAAGATAAGCGCTCTTGGCAGATAAGAAATTCCAGAGATTACATCTGTTCAAAAATAAAATACGATTCTGTGATGCCCCATACTGTGATTTGTTCTTTAAGTTCAGTCTTATCATTTATATGTATCTGGCTCATCTTACTTGATTTAGTGAGTTGTACTCTTTTTCAATTTCTGTCTCTTGTTTTCTTTTATTCTAGGTATATTTAGTAAGACCTGCTAATTATTTTTCCCATTACAGTATGTTTGTATTCAGTACATTAAGTTTACTTTTCCTCACAAAAGCTGACTAATTGTCTCTTCATGCTACCTATTTAGAAAAAAATCTCAGCTAATAAAAGTTTGGGCCTTCCAAGTATCACGTATGTTAGGACATACGACCCTTTTAGCTTACTTCCTCTTGTATTTGATCATAGAAAATGCTAGTATTTGAGTATACAATTACCGTTCTAACTGAAATCTAAAACAGAATCCATGAGTTTCACAAAAACAACAGGAATTTTAGTTTTGTAAAAATGACAGGAACTTGAGACAGTCTTGCATGGGTGCACTAGTGAAGTGCTTCCATAAGACCATCCATTGTTTGACCCACCGCAGTCAGTGTGACATGAAACGTGCTGAGCCTGCAGCCACTCAACCAGTTTTAAGGAAGAAGGAGGCAAGACAGGGCTCAGAAACATTTCTCTGTTTGGCACCCCTGCCACATCTGCTCGCAGCAATGGTTTTGGTAAGTTAAGCTATCCTTCCATGCCAGGCCCTCCCCAGAGAGCGTCTTGCCAGGAGACTTTTCTTGTTTTGAAGGGGTCATACAGGGGAAGGCAAAAGTAACTTGCAAGTGCTGATGCAAAGCACTAGGCTATAAAGCTATAATGTCCTGTCTTTGAAAGGTACCATAAGTAGTTTTGGGAAGTCTCTACTATTTACCTCCCCTCAAAATCTGTATATTTGTATGCATTTTGCTAAGGAAGTCTGGATTGAAACAGGAAGGTGGATTCTCATGGGGACCATCTAATGAGGTGGGTTAAGAGCACGGCTTTTCCATAAGTACCGATGCAAAGAAGCAGTAGGAAGACACCCTCCTAAACTAGGCAGTAATTAGGTAATGAAGAGGGCATACAGAAACAGGAGGAAGCTGTAAGAGGACAAGGCTGAGCAAGAGCAAGCAATATTCACAAAATACACAGGTCTCTTAATTCCATGCGAAGGGTAATTTACTGATAAGGTAAGTAGAAGTTTTTCTTCTACAGGAAACCCGGTATGTGCCCACTTCCCCACCTGCCCCAGGTTTTCCCACTTCCTGTAACTTGTGTTTCTGTTTCTCCTGAGTAATTTGCTCAGAACATGAGCTGCTTCGACTAGGGTGGTTAGCTTGATGAGACACCCAGACTATCCGTGGTCGGGTTTGGTACCCAGCGGTGGGCAACCTCTTCAGTTCTCCAACAGACGAGCAAATGGCGTAACATTCAGGGACTATTCTGCAGCAGTTGCTTGTGTTGCACTGTTCTTGTGATTGCTCATGCCAATCCATTTATTCACCACTGCATTTCCACGAAGATGACCGCAGTGCACGCGTTACACCTCTACAATTTAGCCGGGTTCCACAGCACACTCATTGCCGTGTTCTCCCAGCGGCGGGG
>NW_009221209.1:1628-3688 GCF_000690835.1 Fulmarus glacialis | reverse complement strand
TGTGCCCCCCGGCCCCCCGCTCCGCCGTCCTGGCGGCTACGGCATAGCGCCGGCCTCCCGCCACCGTCCTGCAAACCTGGGGCCGCAGCTCCCCGTAACAACAAAAACTCCTCAAAACAACAACAAAAAATTCCCCAAGAAAGAAAAAAACAGTCAAAATGGGAGCATAACCTGCAAGAAGACACCAAGCTTTTCGCTAGCCTTAAAGGTGCTATAGTCCCTTGTTTTAAATTAGGGGGAAAAAAGCACTCTCATACACAAAATACTTTTTATTAAGGTAATCATCTTTTCTACCAGGGATTTGAGAAGTTCTCATTTAGAAACACCGACCTTATCATAGGGGAAAACGGGCTAATATGATGTTAAATATTCCATTTTACCTTATATATAACAAGGCATGCTGAGTCAAGAACTCTCTGCGCACACATGTTCAGCTTCTGGGTTTCTCTTTTCTTTTTTTTTTAAATCGTGCAATGTCTTCAGCTAAAATTTGGCATGGATATAGGTACATAAATAACAGTGGCTTCAGTGTAAAGAGGAAGTCCCAATATCCTCACAGAGGATAAGCTTGATGTGTCACTTGGACACATTTTGAATGCATTTCCACTTTCTCCCCATTTGCTCAAATAACTTTTCAGTGGAAGAAAAATTGGAGCTGCAGATTCTGTGTGATGTGATTTTAGTTTCTTCCTAGTCTTTACTGAGAAAGCTCATGCTAAGTTAGAAGTAAATTGTTTTTGATACAGATCTGGGAGCTGGAGGGGGGGAGAAGAGAGGGAAGGAAGGAAGGAAGGAAGGAGGTTTGAGACAATCTTGACATAAATGAGGCTGCTGTCCTCATTCTCATTGAATCTTTAAATGTTGCTGCATGGGAAGGAAAAAAAAAAGAATAAACACAGGGCGTTGATCTGATCAGCTTAGTTAGCCGCTCCACCTTGTGAAAAGACACCAAAACACAGGATCTAACCAGGTCATATTTACATACATATTAATAAAGCTCCCGAGGTGGCAGTTCAGCCTTCACATACAGTGCAAGGATCTCTGTGAGTTCTCATTTTAGACCCATAAAAAATATAAAAAGAGGTTGTCCTGGTTTTAGCTGGGATAGAGTTAATTTTCTTCCTAGTAGCTGCTATAGTACTGTGTTTTGGATTTAGGATGAGAATAATGTTGAGAACACACTGGTGTTTTAGTTGTTGCTGAGCAGTGCTTACACGAAGTCAAGGACTTTTCAGCTTCTCATACTGCCCTGCCAGCGAGGAGGTGCACAAGAAGCTGGGAGGGGACACAGCCAGGACAGCTGGCCCAAACTGGCCAAAGGGATATTCCATACCATATGATGTCATGCTGAACAAAAAACTGGGGGAGTTGGTCGGGGGGGCAGCGTGGCTGCTGCTCGGGAACTGGCTGGGCATCGGTCAGCGGTTGGTGGGCAATTGTATTGTGCATCCCTTGGTTTGTATATTCTTTTATCATTATTATTGTTATTTTCCCTTTCTTTTCTGTCCTATTAAAGTCTTTATCTCAACCCACGAGTTGTACCTTTTTCCGATTCTCTCCCCCATCCCACCGGGGGGGAGTGAGTGAACGGCTGTGTGGTGTTTAGCTGCCTGCTGGGTTAAACCACGACAGTCTCTTTTGGTGCCCAATGTGGGGCTCAAAAGGTTGAGATAATGACAGATCTGACCAGAGTGTCTTAAAAGAAATTGTTATAAGCATTCATTATTAGGTTAATAGTCGCTGGTCACAATGTTGATTTATTTGCTGTCAGAGTTGTTGTGCTTGCTCTCAGAGTTGTGTTACGTAACACCTTACTTGCTGTGTATGTTCCCTGTTGTGCTGTTTATCATATCTGGGGGCCAGATTAAGGTCATCATTTTGCTGTACGGTGTAACACTGGCTTATGAGATGATGAAGTTACTGGTCGTGAGACTAATCTGGTATTTATGCTCAGCATTGCCGTCACCTCCGTGCTTCGGGAACCATCTCTCAGAAACTATTAATAATTACACTCTTTACCTTTTCTCCTCAGAGAGCCAATTTATGGGGGAAACAAGGGG
>NW_009221209.1:0-1586 GCF_000690835.1 Fulmarus glacialis | reverse complement strand
CCGCTCCCTCACCTTCCCCTTCTCCTCCAGACTAGTTATATAGCTCTTGAGAACTTTGAATATCCTTGGGATGTTAAAACCAGCATGTTCCTATTGCTATGTCTCCTGAATGTGTTTCAGGCCTTGTTTAAGGTTAAACAACTATTTAAGAATACCACCCAGAGATCTTCCCCAAGGCTGGATAGTTATGAGTGGCAGGGTGTGTGGGATGGTATGGGCGAGTACCTAGGACAGTGAGCACCTCCAATGTTTTGGAAGTTCACCCCTGAACAAATGCAGAATCCTGAAAAACTAGTAAAATACTTGGAAAAAGCATGCTGTCACCCTGGTGACTCCAGAGAGAGACAGATCACTGCAATGTGCTGGGGCCTGGCCCCTGCCTACCGAGCTCCGTTCAACACTATTCAGTACCCTCAAGGGGAAGAGAAGGTGTCTGGATCTGACAACAAAGCGACAGGCACTGCAGTTACTCCACCCCTGGCGACAGGCACTGCGGCTACTCCAACCCCTGCGACAGGCACTGCGGCTGAACCAGAGAACCAACCCATGCCAGTATCAGTCTCCCCTATACGCAAGAAGAAATATTAGTTGCAAAAGTCAGCTCGTTTAGTAAGGGAAGAAACTCCTACTAAGAAGAGGAGGAGGAAGAGGCAGAACTCATAAACGAGGCATAAACTCATAAACCACCCAATCCCTATCCCTGAGTGAGCTGCGAGGTATGTGAAAATATTTCAGCTGTCGTCCAGGCGAGCACATTGTCACCTGGCTGCTCCAATTCTGGGATAACGGGGCCAGTAGCGAGAGGTTAGGGAAGCCAAGCAGCTGGGATCCCTTTCTAGGGAAGGGGGCATTGACAAAGTGATTGGAAAAGGGGCACAAGTCCTCAGCCTCCTGAGGAGACTCCTGTCAGGCATGAAGGAAAGATATCCCTTCAAGGAAGGTGTTAGATGTCACCCAGGCAAGTGGACCACCATGGAGAGTGGTATCCAGTACCTGAGGGTATTTATAGTGAAGGTGATTTATAGTGATCTGGACAATGAGCAATTATCCAAAGATCCAGATGAAGTTCAGTGGACACGACCCATGTGGTGGAAGTTCATACAGAGCACACCATCATCATATACCAACTCATTGGCAGTAATGACCTGGAAAGACGGAGAGGGACAAATGATGGATGAATTGGCTGGCCAACTTCAGCAATAGAGAGAGAAGTCTCTCTTCCTCCCTATGGACCTGCATCTCAGCTGTGGAGAAACTATCCCAGGAGATCCAGCAACTTGAAGAGGATATGCCGTACTGCCCACCTGTACGGACCAGTATTTCAGCTATTAGGAGTAAGCGTTCCTCTGCTCAAGAGAGAGGATATAATAGGTGCATATGGGCCACCCTGTGGCTTTACCTGCGTGGCCATGGACAGGACATGAGGAAGTGGGATGAAAAACATACCTTGACCCTAGAGGCACGGGTACGTGAGTTGCAAGGAAAAACAATCACAAAAGGGGTTTCTTCCAGGAAAATTGCTGCTTCAGTTTCCAGTGGGTAGTTCCCCAGACAGAGTAGAAGAACTGATCCTACTTCCAATCTTA
>NW_009221208.1:33481-42886 GCF_000690835.1 Fulmarus glacialis | reverse complement strand
GGTGTCGGGGAGGCCCGGGGCAGTGGGGCCTCAGAGACGCCGCTCCGGCCAGGCTGCGCTGTGCTGGGGGCCCGGCCGCCATCTTAATGTGCGATGGCAGCAGAGGAGGCCGAGGCGACCCGCCTGTGCCGGGCCCTTCCGCGAGCAGAAAGCTCGGTGCCCCATCCTCTGTCCCAGGCCTTGGACTGAGCGATGGCATTTGGTGCCCTTGCTCCCACTGAGCCTTTGAGCCAGTGCAGGGAGAGGCAGTAAGTGCTTGCGCCCACGGAGGGTGCTGCGGCAAGTGCTTGCCCCTAGCTAGCAAATCTGTACGCAGCCCGGCGTGTGTGTGCGGTGGTGAAAGTCAGCAGTGTGCTGGGCACAGGCTGCTGCTTTTGAGGAACCCAGTGATAAACCAGCATGTGAAGTGCCTGTAAATCACAGCAAGCAGAAGGGGAAAAGACTGGGTTTTAAGAGTATGCCTTCCTTCTAAAGCTGCCTTTTATTGTTGTGCATGGGTGTTTTGTAATCTCCTGAGTGGCAGGAGGGCTGCAGGTAAGCTTTGTTTAAGCTTTGTATTTGTATTAACAAACTGAGGCATGTTAGTTAACGTCTCTCAGAGGCATATTTCATTCTGACTCCTGCACTGAACAGTGCTATCTGGACTGACTTGGAGGAGGCAGTGGAGAGCCCATAGTTCAAGTCTGTGGGGTGTGGATACTTTGGGGACAGCAAAAGCCTGAACCTTCCTGACAAATGGCTGAAATAGGCCAGAATTGATCCAGTGAATCTAACTGGTCACCTCTCTGTCCTGAAGTCTTTCGTATGAGCATATGCACAACAGACCAAGATAGCCAGGGTAGAAAGGCAAGGAAAAGGACTTGGGGCTTGTCATGTATGCTTCATCAGCCAGTAATGTAAAGGCAAGTGTCCTACTGTGCCATATGAATGGGAGTTCAGTTTGTAGTCGTTTTCTGGTCTATTTCATGTAGTTAGGCTTTCATTAGAGAAACAGATGTTTCTGGGCACTCTAACCCCAATATAACCACCAAAGGGAGTCTAGAGGGGAGTGTGCTGACTGTCCAAGCTTCTCTTCAGTGAGCCTGGCGGGGAGAGTTGAAATACTGTGTTTTTGGTGGTTGTTGTTTGAGATGTGACAGACAAGGAGGGTTGAGATGGTAAGGTCTATCTTACAAACAGAGGTGGTAAAAAGGCTGAGCTTGTCAGGGACCTGCTGGTCACAGAATGAAGCGGACTGTTTTTAGCTGGCACAGAAAATTCTTGCAAAGTGTTTGGGGACTTGTGGTAGCTTTAGATTTTTTTTTTTTTTTTTAGAAGTTGTCGTGGTAGAACACACTACTTTTGAAAGGATTGTAGAACCACTCTTCTTTGGTGTGTTATAGATGAAAACTTAACCTCTCAGTACAAAGATACGACTAAACGATAAAATCCTTCCCCCTTGCAGTGATGAGAAAGGTACACTGAATAGAAGTTAGGGAGGAAGAAAACAAAGTCCCTTTAAGCCAGAGGAAGAGGGGGCTGTGTTTCAGGTATCAGAATGCATGACAAGCAAGATACTGATTTCATAATTTAAACTTTTATTTGGCTCAGTATTACCTTCTGAGCTGTTACGATTGTAAAGAAAACTTTCCAAATGAGTCTTAGTATGACATGATGCATAGCTAGCTTTGAAGGGCCTAATCTAGGCAGAGTCATGCTTGTTTAACTGAAGTCATGATGCTAAATGAATGCCATTTTCTATATGGACACTTACCAGATTAGCTTGCACTTACAAATTGCAGGTGTAATTGCTGTGACCTGGTTTAAACTGATATAAATGTGTCTCCGTTATGTTGTGGTGGTTTAAACTCATACCACTTCTCCTTTCTTATAGCAGCCCTATTGACAATGCTGAGCTGCACAGAACTTTCCTGAGGAGACGCGTCAGGAAAATGAAACTGGGAAGACTGGTCTGTTTTGTAGCAAAATAGTGAAAATGGAATGAGCTTAAGAGAGTGACAAGGATGATCAATGGTGTGGAAAACTTCTATGCAAGAAACAACTAAGCATACCAGGTCCTTTTAAGCTTGAAAACATGACTGCAAGGGGACCCAATATAAGTCTATATCCTCTGCATGCTGTTTATAACTTTAAACAAAGAATCAACATTCACTGTCAATGCAAAATTAGGGCTATCAAATGAAACTAGCAGCTGACAAGCTCAGAACAAACAGGAGGGGTTGGTTCTTCCCATAACCTTTGGCTGTGCTGTGAAACTCCTTGCCAGAGAATGTTGTAGCCCTTAAAAATACACTTTTGGATCAGACAACAACTGAAAAAAATTTGTGGAAGCAAAAAGTGGGGCTGTTAAATGCAAAGAGAACACCCTGCACTCAGCTGCAAAATGTCGAGTGTGTGTTTGGAGAAAGTATTGTTATGTGTATTGCTGCTTCTGACAAGGCAGTGGCTGACCAGTGTCTATACAAGAGCATAAAGAATAGGGAAAGGGCCAACGTAGTGTTTACTCAGTAAAGTTGTTCTTACAGGATTTTTCAAAAAGCTGTGGGTGGTGCTGTGTGGTCAAATCTTTTGCTATCCTGAAAAGCCACTGCTCTGAGCTGAGGCAGGGTGGGCTGACTAACTGGGTAGTTTCTGCAAGGCTGAAGGAAGAGATTCAGGTAGGATCCAGCCCTTTCTTCTTTACCAACAGAGAGGGTTGATCTGCAGGATTTATCTTAGACTTTGCTGGTGGATTATCCTCTATTGTGTAGTACCTTGCCTGGTAAATATTTCCAAGCATGTTGTGGGCACAGCATCTGTGAAATGATTTGCCGGCATGCAAAATGATTCCAGGAGCATGGTGAAAATGGAAGTGTGTCCATGAACTGCAAGTTAGAATTTGAACTTAAAGAAAACTCGTCTCTACTGGACTGATTTTAATAATCCAGCCAAATTTGTGGATGGAGGAACCACTAATTCTTCTGTGAAAATAACGGCTCAAGTGTGCTGGCAGGTGACAAGGCATAAGAAGACTGCTCGGGAAAGGTTTTTTTTTATTTGCCCCCACCTCTTCAGTTGGCTTTGATCTGTTTTATGAGGGTCAGAAGACGAAAACTTCATTACCTAACACTGTTGGATGTCGATGTATGTGTGATATGGCTCTTTGCCAGTATCTTAATTAGGGAATTCATAAAAGCGGAGGGTGGATGCCAGTTCTTGAAAAGCGCTTTTAGCCTTTCTGCTGGAAAGAAAGCTTTTATTAATTCATTACAAAATGTCTTAAAAGGGATCCAGCTCAACTTTGTAAGCAAAGTTGCTTCTTTTTCTCTTCTCTCTTTGTTTCTGCCTTTATGTGAGCCATTTCGGGCTCCCTGCCCAAGATGGTCCCAACAAATGAGATTTGTAATAAGCATGTAAGTCAGTTTGCATTGAAATCTGCTCCAGGTCTCTCTGGTTTAAAAAGGTCTCCATATTGTGAGCGAGTGTTGCCAGAGTTCAACAAAAATGGCTCAATGCCTTGTCATACTTTGTGGAGCAAGGGAGGCATCTGGTCTGAGATCCCTGTCTGCGTCCAAAGCTGCTGGGACTTGACTTTCTGGAGTGGCTCTTGAGGAGCAGAAGGGCAGCTCTGTGTGCCCTAAGCTGCTGCCTGGATGTGAAGCCCCTGTCTCACTTGTCCCTTTTAACTGACACTACTTAAAGATGTTGCTGTGAGTGAAGTCCTGTGTCCCTGCTAGAGGCCATGTGAACCTGAGGAGTTGCCATGTGAGCTTTCTGCCTGCTGCACTTCAGCTCTGTCCCAGAGGATCCTCTTCATGGAAAGAAGAGCCAGAAGGAGCAAGGGTTCATTTTTGCAATTTATAAGCTACTGTGCTGAGATTGCCACTAAAAAGATAAGCCGGTGTGAAGTGCAGTGATGGTTCAGCTACGTGAGCATGGCTCACTGTTTTCCTGCGGGCTTCCAGTAGGCCTAGGTACGTACCCCAACTAACCTTCTCGTGTATTAGTTAGTAGGAGGGAAAGCTTTCCATCCACAACAAGCTCAGGTGTGCACCTGCTTCTAGGATTGCTCTCCTGGAGAGCTGCTGCAGGGAATAATGCCAAAGCTCTACAGGTTTTCTTGTGCTACAGCTTTACAGGCTGTGGCCCCCCTGGGGCTTCAGCAGCCCAGAGAGTAATCAGTAATTCCCAGTCATTACTCTGATTTCTCCCTGCGCTTATTTTCTATTTTTCTCTTTCCTTTGCCCTACAGTGAAGAGTTACTTGGATGGCTGAGCTGCTGAGAGACTCCTAGCTTGCAGGAACAGATGCCAAATCCCAAGTGAGGCAATGGCACTGACAAGATAGTGCTCTGCCCATAGTTTGGGTCCGTGTCTGAGGCTTCTTGTGTAAAAGAGTCACCTCCAGGAGGCAGATAGTATTGTCCTAATTCGTAAGTAGGGAAACTGAGACACAGTGAATGGATAACATCTGGGAATCCTCACTCTTGTCCTTCCTTACAACCCCTAATGCCCCAGACTAGCCTGAAGAAAAGAAATAGTGAGATTCTGGAGGAAAAATATTTTGTTAATTCAGCAATCTGTTCCTCCTTCCTTGCTTTGTTTTGATTATTTTCTGTCCCTTGTGCCCCCAGCTCAGCAAAGCTGATGGTGCAGTTCTAGGGCATGTGGTTTATTAGCAAATTATTGCTCTCCAGCAGGGGACCCAAACTTTGGTTTTGATTTAAGAGCAGTAAAACCAGTTGAAACTTTTAAAGTATTATGTGGAATCTGGAGACTGTTAGTCAGCAGAAAGTAAAAGCATTGGCAGAGTTGGGCAGAATATCCTCTTGTTATGTCTCATGAAACAGTGTAAGTATGGGCAGAGAATGTACTAGTGAGAGCAACTGCAAACTGAGCAGGAGGAGCAGTTCTGGAGGAGAGGATAGGAAGTGCAATGACATAGATAATTTAGTGGTGGGGTTGGCAACTAACCAAAGCTCTCATTAAATTGTATTATTTAAAAACATGTTTCCAGAGAAGGCATGATGCATTGTAGTAAGTTTACTGGCTAAGGAGGAGCCAGGTAACACATGCTGAATTACCTCTTGTATGTGAGGGTTTCCAACAGATAAGGGAACAGAGACAGTCATTTGCAAATGGTAGGAACTTGTGAGGGAGATGGTCATTCTTAAATTGGCCTGGACAGATACCCTACCTCCATTCTACTGCACTCTGCCATTAAATTAATTTGCTGATAAGCGTGGTCAGAGCTGACTTGGGTGAAGCCCTTTGTTGGCCCTGAAGCAAACTGGGGCAATGCATCTTGCTGATTGAGCTGTAGTGGGTGACAGATAGTGATGAGCAGTTGGAGTTAACATTCTTAACTGGCACAGCTGGATATGGAGGAGGACAATTATCTTTGCCTTGACTGAATGCATCTTCAGCTAACATGCTTCAAAAATACCTGTGTCCTCATCTAGGCAAACCCAAGCATTGCCAAACACAGAAGCACCATTCCCTGTGCTCTGGGATCAGGTGATGTGCCTTGGTGCTCCCCTTGGGCTCACGGAAGCTGTGCACGTGCCTCTGGGGAGCTTGGCATCTCAACAGCCCTGGCAGAATTGCCTAATAACAAAGGAGTTTGAAATTGCTATCTGGTAAGATGTAAAGATTTATTTGAGCCTTGTTATATGTGGCCCCCTCCCCAGCTCTACTGTGCTCCTTGGAGTGAGACTATTCACCTGACTGGTTAAACTCCTTTTCACAGTCTGCTTTGTTCTCCCCTTTACGTCAAGCCTCTTCTTCCATTCTGCTTATTTATAACGCTTGCCTGCCTTTCCTGAGCAGAAGGTGTGAGATTGCTAATGAGCTCAGGACAGAGTTGATCCCCAAAGCAGCAATAATTAGGGATCACTACCTTTGATTTTGTTCCCATATCACTGTTTATGGGAGTGTTTGTGCTCTGGGCCACCTCTGAGGCTGATGTCCAGGCAGCTGGTGTCTCATTCCACCTCAGTACTTTACTCGGGACCGTGCTGCCTCTTAGCTTCTGGTTTGTGAAGGCTCCCACCACAGAGAGGCCATGCTGCCAGCCATCTAGCTGGCCTTGGCCTTGCTTGGAGAACCAGACACAGCAGGAGTGTTGCGCTAAGTAGCTAAAAAAAGAGGTCATTGCCACCTCAGGGCACCGAGGCCATTTTCTTTCAGGCTATGATATTGTGTTCGTATTATCTGATTAGTCCCACCGTTTCCCTGCTGGAAGCAAGCCTGAAAGACAAAGTTTTCCTAAAGATGTCTACGCTCTGGTTGCCAGGCAGAAAAGAGGAATGATTCCCAGGAGAACTGTTGTCCATGGTAGGATCCCCTCCTGGGCAATCCATTTGCACACAAGTGGATCAACCCTCTTGTACTTATCCCCAGTTACTCCCCTCCACAGGAAGACACAGGTGAGGGTGGCTGTTAGGAAACCTGACGAGGAGACACAAGGAGATGACCAGTGTCTTTTTGCATGGGAACATGTTGCTGCCAAAACTTGGTGCAGGTCGAAGGTGTGGAGGGGTGGTGAATGCTCTCTTGAGTATACTGTGCAGACTGCTGTTGTAGATTTAGTTGGGTAAAAGAGACGATAGGTATCAGTGTTTCCCCTTTGTCCCCTCTTCACCCAACCAGACAGCTAGGGGCGCTTTATAGTCACGTCCCATGAACTTCTGCATCTGTTCACAGCACTAAATCAAGACTTTATCCCTCAGGCTTTGGCCAAGGCCAGTCTCTCTCATTTTATCCTCTTTTAATTGCATAAAGATGCCTTAGATCACATCTTTGCTTTGGAGCCACATGCAAAGAAACTAGAACAGGCTGGAACAGGATCAGATCTTAGCAAAAAGATGCTGGCCAGCCACACAAGTGGGAGTGTTAGAGCTGGCTTGGCTGTGTCTGGGATTACAATGTCGCAGTTGCCTGGGGAATAGTACAGGCTGATCTGGGAGGCGATGGGCTCTCTGTGCTGTGATCTCTACACACAGCTGGGGCTGTTCCTCCCTTGATTTGGGGAGGAAGGAGGTGGAGTGGCCACCCTTCCCATCTGAGTGGGGATGGATCCATGTTAGCTGGGAGAGGAAATGACGGTGACTGGTGTGGTGTTTTCCAGATTGATGGACTGGAGGAGAAGCTGGCACGTTGCAGACAGAGCATGGAGGAGGTGGATCTTAAACTGCGCAGGGAGAAGCTCAGCCCTGAAGGAAGGTATTGATGACCACCTCCTTTCACAGTTGTGGCTGTGCACTTCAGCTAGCTGTCATCCTGCTGTAGTACTGAGCAAGGGCTCTTGAAGGGATGGGAATGTGTGGTTCCCCATGACAAGACTCTCTTCCCCCAGCTTGGAGCTTACTTGGGGAACTTGCCAAGGTGAGAAGTTCAGTGATATATGAAGAGAGCTTCATCATACCAACAGCCTCACTCTCCAACCTGCATCGCAACCAACCAAGCAGTGCCTGAAACTTGCCAGTTCATTTGCAGAGCTGGCTCCTGGCCTGCTAGGAAACAGCTCTGTGAGCCTGGCAAAGGTGCACTGCACGCTGCTACTTAAGCCTTGCCAAAACTGCCTGAGTTCAATCAGGGGAGATGTGGAGCAACTGCTACTGGGGGCCAAACCAGGCTGGGATGCAACTGCAAAAGGGGCTGAGGGAAATTACTCTATCTGTGCCTGTCTTGCAAATGTGTCTGGGTGTAGGGATGCAGTGACACTGGCTTTCCTTGGGAAAGGGAAGAGGACAATTCCCCTGAAATCTGTCACTGACATAGAAGAGACAACTGTAGGCTTCTAGAGCTGGGACTCAAGCAAGGACTTTGACCTGGACTTTGCAGCAGACGTGGGCAGAACCTGCTATTTCTCTCGAGTGTGAAGCAAGAGATCCTAGATCTCCCAGCTGATTCTCAAATCTTTCTGCTTGAGGACATTCTTCCAGTCACCAGCATCCTACTGCTCTGCTTGTAGCAAAAAAGGCTGGGAAGCTCAATCGTAGGCCCAGGGAGTGGTCCTGTTGTCTGCACTACAGCACTGTCTTACAGAACCCAGTTAGAAATTATCGTAGCAGCGGTGACATCTCCACACCCTGATACTTATCAGCCTCAGTTTAACTTCTTTGTTCCTCCTTTCCACTCTCTCTCTTCTGCCCCCCCACCCCTTTACTGGGATTTTATATCCCCATTCATATTTGGACAGGGTCCTGTCTCCTCTTGTCCCTCATCTGTCTAGCTCTTCATCTCAGCAGTTCTTTTCTAGGCCTAAATTCTTCTTAGGTTTACTGTCTGTATTCTTTATCTGGTACTTAGGTAGCCAATAACCAAACCTATGGTTGTGGGAGCTTGACAGGATGGAATATATCTGTATGATTTCTCTCTGAAATATGGGGCCTAGAGCAAAGAATTAGGAATAGGGATTCCTGGGGCCTTTTCTGAATTTTACAACTTGTATGGAGATGGAAACAAATTCTGTTGCCCTAATCCAGACCATTTGAAAAACCCTGGAGGAAGGTACCATGATCAAAATTATTGATTCAGTGAGTAGTACACAAAGGAGAGCTCTGCTTTCCCATTTTGAAGTTCAGTTGTCATGGTTTCTTCATGTCTCATTCTCAAAGCCTCTTCCCTTGACTCTCTTCACAAGGCAAGTTTCCAAGCAGCAGCTCAGTCATGTTGGTAAATCTGTCTTCTCACTTCCTCCTGGCTGCACTCCACATTGCCTTTCCCCAGTTTCCTTTAAGAGCCCTTTCCTCTCCTTGCTTTCTTGCCATCCCTTACTTAACTAGCTGTACACATAGATTTGGATCTCTTTCCTCCTACAGGTTCTTGCTCTGCCCCAAGGGGAACAACAAACTCTGTTACACTTACTGCCTTCTCTGTCTGCTCTGAACCAGGAGATAATTTGTTAGTGCATGTTTATTTATATGCACGCAGTCTGAAAGGAGTGACCGCGTCCTCACTGCCATAATGGAAATGTTGCTGCTTTCAGGCAATTTATTTTGTGTTTATATTTTAAACTGTATATTAATTAATCATCTTGTGCAGTTTAAGACAAGGCTGGGTTGGCCTGACTTACTCTTTATTGTTATTATCCTGAGTCTAATAACAAGTTGTTTAATTGGTTTTTACTGGGCTTGGATTCAGCTTGTTTCCTTCAGTTGACCAATTCGTGTAAATTGGATTCCTCTGACAAAGGGATCCCAGTTTATATTTTAAACTGTATATTAATTAATCATCTTGTGCAGTTTAAGACAAGGCTGGGTTGGCCTGACTTACTCTTTATTGTTATTATCCTGAGTCTAATAACAAGTTGTTTAATTGGTTTTTACTGGGCTTGGATTCAGCTTGTTTCCTTCAGTTGACCAATTCGTGTAAATTGGATTCCTCTGACAAAGGGATCCCAGCTTCAATTGGAGAATTAGCA
>NW_009221208.1:17116-33471 GCF_000690835.1 Fulmarus glacialis | reverse complement strand
GCTAGATGTGCTGGAGGGGCAGGATCCTGCAGAGAGCATGTGGGGACCCTGGCCCATCCTGTAGCTGTGGCAGAACTTCCTACCCCACCTGGGGGAACAGAGTAGGGGGCTCTCTGACATACAGACCCCTTTCTAACCTGCTTGCCTACAGTGACACTGTCCTGAAAGGAGAGAGATGGAGCAGTTTGAGGGAAAATAATCGAAAACTGCTGCATCTCTTTTCTTGCACAGCTGGGGGTTTCTAAACTGTCATCTCTCCAGACTGAAGGGTGAGGGGCTCATTCTGTGAGCAGATATCCCCGGCAGTGGGACAGTCTCTCTTCCATCATATAAGCAAAGAAATAGGCTGTGTTGTGCCTCACAGGTAATGAACTCCTCTTCTCATTACAGAAAGTCACTGGAGAGAGAGAGAAACTTGCTAATGACCAAAGCTGACAACTATGGTAAGAGCTTCATTAAAAATGGTTCCTCTGGGCTGGATGGGATCAGTGCTGCAGCTTAGCTTCATCTTCAAGCTCCTGCCACCTCTGACTTCTGCCTTTGAATTTAGGTTCAACCAAAGGGAGCTAGACTGAGGGAAATCCAGTCAGCATATTATAATAGGAGTCTGGATCCTCCCGCTTGAGCCGAGCTATCATAGGGGAAAAAAATAAGCATCAGCTAATGAGGGGGGAAAGATGTCCCTTTCACACACCCTGAATTACTAGTCTTTAGATAATCTTAGCCAACAGATTGACTTGAGTGGCTTTTAACATCCCCCCATTCCTTCCCCCCCCGGCTTTTCTTTTTTAATAGAGGCTTGCTAAGCAAGCTGGCAAGTGCTATCTGGAGCATAGTAAAGTATACCTTCCTTGGGGAAGGTTCTCACTGCATCGGTTTCTGCGGCTGTTCAGCACACACGAGCGTAGGGATTCACACTGATTGGTACCTGCAATTCCAGAGAGCCAGGGTCTTTCCTGCTGCAAGTCCTGCTGTAAACAGTTAAAATGAGAGTCCCTCTGAGCTACCGCACATTTGTCAGCACTTCCATTCTCCTAGGGATGCTGCTGTGCATGTCTTCAGGCTCCTGGTGTTGATCAGTGTGTTAACTGATTGACAGCACTCTGCAGCAATGCAAGCACCAGAGCTCACACAGGGGAAAGAAGCACAAGAGTTCTTTTAGGCCTGGAGAGTTGAAAGCTGGGGTATGGCCAGCAAATTTATAATTTTAACTCATGTTAAAGGACTGTTTCCAGAAGACTTAACAGTTATTTTAAGCAGATTCAAAGCTGTTCCCTAAGGGCATACCACTAGAGACAGCAGAATACTCTGCATGTCGCTGCCACCCTTTTGCCAGCAGTCAGCCATCACTGCTGGCATCAACAGAGCAATCTGACAGGCTGCTCAGACAGCAGCAGCAGCCTCACCTAATGGTGATGGCTGCTCCTCCTGGAACAGAGCAGAGAGTGCATGTGCACGCAGTCTTTTTAGATCACTGCTATGACCTCTGATTAAATCTCTGCTTATTCCATCTGACACACTTGAGGCCATGAACAATGCTGACAATGGCATTGCTCCATCAGTTTAAGCTGGCACTGCTGTGCTTGGGGTTATGTGACCTCCTGCCTCTACCACCTCCTCTGTAGCCTTGCAGAATCAAGCAGTTTGCATGAGAATGCTGGTATTATGTGAAAAGTGGGGTCAGAAAGAACAGCTAAAAGCCTCTTTTGATACCAGCACCGGTTTGGGAACCTGCAGCACTAGGGTATTCCCATTGGAGGCTGCTAGTGCAAACTGTAGAGGCAGTAACCAGTGCAGTCACTGCAGCTGAATTCAGCAGCAAGAGCAGTCTGACTCTGGAGACAGTCTGCATCCAACCCTGCCCTGCAAAATGATTATTGCTGTTTTGCCATGCAATGTATAATGCTGTAGGCCTCGCTTCTTGCCTGTACCATTCAGCAAAGTCTCATGGAACAGAACTTACCATCTTTGGTAAAGGGAATGGAAGAGAAATGGAGATCAGTAGGATTCCATACTTTTGGTAGCCCCTGCCTTCCTCTCTCTGCATCTCTGTCTCTTCTTTTGTAAACCAGGGTCAGGGAAGGTGACCTGTCTCTAAAAAGCTGCAGACCCCAACAGAATGAGTGTCCAGGCTCAGACCCGTTCCACACTCATCCTTCTGGGGCACAAGGAAACCCAGATTCTGCAACATTCAAAAGGTGGCCACAGTTGTATTTAAGTAAATTTAAGCACTAGGAAAAGGTACCAGACTGTTAGTCTAGAAGATAGTAGAAATAGCTCTCTACCTCTGTCTTCTTCATTCTCTTAGGGAACAAGCAATTATTCTAATGACTCATTCTGTCCTTAGTAGGGTACTAGAACAAGGTCATTTGCAAACAGGAACTGGTCTGGCACTGAAATATTCCCAAGCACAGCTACTGAGATTGACAGGATGAGAGTTAGCAAATGAAAGGGTTACTGCTAGTTTACTTCCTGTTTAGCACGTCTTATAATTGGCAGCTTTGCATACTGATCCCAAAAGAGTTGCCTGTGGCCAAGGTAGCAGTGTGCTTTTAAGACAGTTTTGAAAGGACATGTACCTGCAACACAAAGAACATTCACAGGCAAGGCTTTTGTTTGTTTCCCAGAGAAAGAACTGAGTGTGCTTCGTAAGGAAAATCGCAAGAATGCTGCCCTTGCTGTGGCCATGGGGTTGCTGATTGCTCTTATTTACGCCTGCTGGACGATGTGATTGCACTCAAGAATTCTCCCTGCTGACCAAATGACTCCCCTGCAAGGAGCTCTTCCTCCTCTCACCCCTGTGCCTCTGCCAAGGGTGAGGATCAGCATTTCAAATTGCTGTTCTTGTTTATCCTCTCCAAGCCTCATTGTAGGGAAGCTTTTTCTCTGAGAATTGAGGGGGACAGGAGACAAACCAGAAATCACAGCACACTTGCAGTTGGAAATTGGATCAAGCAGAGCTCAAGGTGGTGCTGTCTTACCCAAAACACAGTCAAGACCATCCAGCCTGATGCAGGAAGGCAATATGGTCTCCCTTTTGAAGAGGACCTCTGTGGTTGCAGACAAGTGCTCTCTGCCCAGCCCAGTCGGAATATATGCCACCTTCTTGGTTCCTGTGACTCAGCCATAAGCTGAAGGGACACCAAGCTCTTTGAATCAAAGGGTAACTTTGGTATTGTGACCTAAAGACTCCATGTCTGAGCTAAACAAAGGTGTTTCCTCCTCCACGCTTACAGGACCAAAGGAATCCTACCTCCACAAAAACAGATGGGAGGTAGGTATATCTCCTTATGCAAGCAGATAGCATCCAACTTGAGATCTGGGTGCTTGGGCTTTGAGAAGCTCTACCTACCTCTCCAGTGCATCAGAGCTTGGCAGCCATTTTGTGCCTCTGAGAATCATTACTTGCAGAAGAGAATTTACTGTCAACTCCCAGAGATGGAACTAGCTCTGCAGGGCTTTAAATAAAATAATTTGACCTTGTAACTTCTGTTTTTCTTTTTTTTCCTGTTTTGTAACATGCCTCTCAGCCACTGCTTTATTCTCATTCTACCATCTCCCTGCCAGCACTGCACTGCAGTAAGCCTAGACTGGGTTAGGCACTTAATATCAGCGAGGTCTCAACAGTGGGTTATTGGCCTGGAATCTGCTTGACTGTTTGCTACCTTTGAGTGGAAAAGCAGCCTAGCATGCTGCAGAGGAGTGCTGGAGACTGTCCCCTGTAGTCCCTTCTCATTCTGATGCAGTGACATACACTAGGTAGCCCTCAGTGTGCTCTAACTTGCCAGGAAAGCCTTTAAGAGGCGACTGCCTTGAAAATTTAACTGTGCAAGGCATTTCTGTGTCTCCACACTAGCACACACTGCTGGCCAGAATTTTGTGGGAAGCAAAGTAAACAAGCACTGTTGTGAACTAAAGGGGCTGTATTGGTAATAGAGACAATGAAAGCAGAGGAGTCAACACAAAACGATACACAGCCTAATAACAATACATTGTGCAATTAATGTACATAAACATTCCCTTCAGCAAGACCTTCCTCACCCCCCTTCCCAACATAATCCCTCCATATTTACCCTCCAGCAGGGAAGCAAGTAGCATGGTGGCTCATGCTTGCCTTCTTGAAGGGGGATTCAGAATCGAGGTTCAGTGCATCAAAAATAAAATTAAAAGCAAATTAAAATCAGGAGGAGCTGGAGGCAACTGGGTAAACAGAAAGTATCTGTTCATAAAAGCTAGCCTGCAGGCTAACCAGGGTTTTTTTTGCACCCTCAGAGGCCTACACTCACCCTAGTGTACTTCCTAGTCACCCTTCTGTCTGCCAGCCCGTAGGAGACCAAAGCCCTGAGTGGAGGACACAACACTTAGCAAAGGAGCCTGGCAAAGGGAGCAGCATGCTTTGCTGGCATTGGAACAGCCTCAAGGCAGCCCAAAGCAGCATCAGAATTCAAATTACTGGTTGGTTTAAAAAGCCAACTCTACACAGGCGTGGAAACCACACAGTTGGGAGGTTCTTTATTGTCCACTGGGAGAGACGACTCCTCATCCCTCAGGGAAGTGCCTTTGCCAAAACAAAACTGCCAGTGACAGGCCTCTTGTTCTTTGGGGAGGAAGGGCCACCATTTCTTTCATACATGTTTTACCGATGCTTGAGAGCAGAGGGTGTCTACAGGTCAGCAAGAGGGTGCATTAACAGCATACAGTCCCTCAACTGCTTTGGTAGATCTAACTGTGTCTGGGGACGAATAATCACCAATATGGAAAAAGCAGCTTTGACCCACTTCACTTTTGGTCAGAGCTTGAGAAGAAACAGAATAGCTCCCCTGCACAATATTCAGGGCTACCTATTTGTAAGCTAACCTCCCATCCACTCCCGAGCTTTGCCTCTTTTAGTTTCCATTGACCAACAGACCTTGCAACTTCTGTGCTACTCCTTTAGCCAGGGGTGTGGTTCTGCAGTGATCAAGCCTGCATATAATTTTCTCTGGTGCAAGGAGTCGCAGCTGTTAAATTCTTTTACACCAAACTATAGAGAACTAATACATGGTTTTATGGAGACAATTTGCTGGTGAAGACATGGAAGTGCTCCAAGGTCAGAGAGCACAGCCTACTTGTAGGATGACATTGAACTGCATGCTGAGAATGAGCACAAAACCTACGCATGATGCTGGGCCTTAGAGGGTAGAGGTGCGACTTCTACAACATGCCATTCTTGTTCTGGCTTCTTCAGGTGGGGTGCAGGGCACCCATGCACCTATACACCTACAAGTGAAAGCTTCCATGTCTTGCTACATAAAGCTTGTTCAAATCATATATACGGGTGTGGAGAGAAACAGGAATCTAAACAACTGCTATAGATTCTAGAACTATAGCTTTCTTTAAGGCACAGTTCAGACAACCCCTAAATCAGTTTCCTTCCTACTGCCAATCTGTGTTCAAAAACACACCAAGAACAAAAAAAAAAAAAGGGCAATTTTGCTGCTTGGCCAAAAGCAGTCAACTGTCAATTGTGTGTTATCTTCTGATTTATGTGGAAGACCTGGCAAAAGTGGAAGCCAGAAGTGAAGGTAAAACATGCAACAGAAGACAACTTTGAGCCCAGCACAGAAGTGCATGGAGAAGTCTGTTGACACACAAATACCATGCTGAGAGTTTCACAGCTCTGTGCCTTCACCCCAGATGCAGTTCCAGGGCCAAGGACATGGAGGGTTTTGAAGCCTACTCTGACATTTAAAAAGGAAAGTCTAGTAACCTTCCCAGTGGGCACTGTCAGGGTACAGGATTTCTTTTGATTAACCAACATGGCCAAAGTCAAGATCTCTTTTCACTGAAGCCCTGGGTTTTTTTAACTAAGACAAACGTTCCCATCATTTCCTCCAAAGACCTCCAGCATCCCAACCTTCCTGTGTCTCCCCTCCCACATCTGCTTTCCTCCCTGAAGATTTGGGTAATAGCATCGAGTACCAAGAAACAAAGCACCTTGGTCTCAGAAGTACCATGAGGCATAGACATGTTCACAAATTAACCCCAGGCTGCTGGCTCAGGATCAGTCACTGACCTGGAGAGGGGAAATCCTTGTCACAGCAGCTTCTAGGGGTCTGAGAAATCCCTGGCACTGAGCACAAAAAATCTGGTTCTGCCAGGAACTCTACTCATCACCTGTGTTGGCCTTTGTCCAACAGGATACCATCACATAGGAATTGCCAGTGGCCAGCCAAGTGCCTTGATAAGCAGAAGTGTTGGAGACACCAACAATAATACATACTTGTGTCCCAAAGCTAGCATTCCCCAATGAGTTAACACCCTCCACTGGGTAGTGTAGGCCTTTAGCAAGGCCGAGGAGACAGATAGCTGCCAGGAATGATGCAGGGCCTCTTCAATGTGCTGTTGCCCAGCTCTGCCACCAAGACATCTCTGCTCCTTCCCACACTGCCAGGGAAGCACAAGCCTGGAGAGTTCTGGCACGCGCAGAGCTCCACAAACCTCGCTGAATGTTTGAACAGGAGCAAAGCAAGCTGCCAGCCCCTTGGCCTCATGCGTGCAGTAGGTCAGGACAAAAGGGCGTTAGGCCTTGGCTCCAGGAGTCACCATAGGTACTCCAGCAGCAGGCGCTACCTGGGCCGTACTCTTATATACACTGCCAGGGTAGAGCCTCGTCCTGTGCCTTCTGCATACTACCCCCTGGTTCAATCACCTCCAGGAAATCAGCTCTGGAGAAGACCAGGATAGAAGTTGTGGAGCCTCCCCAGTCTCATCAGTCCCTGAAGAATCCCAGCTGGGCTCAGGCCCTCCGCACCCCTCAAGAGAGCAGGGTTAGGGGTAGTGCGCTTGGATGAAAGACAGGACATCCTCCTTTGATAGCTTCTCTGGATCTTGTCTTTTCTGAGAGTCGTGCACTTTGACACCTTCCCCCCACTCCCAGAAGAGGCGGCTGTAATGGCAGACGCTGTGGGCAGAGAGGAGAGCAAGATTAGTTTGGCAGGGGAGGGGAAGGAAAACACTCTCATCCTAGCCACAAAGTGCACTACAGAGTCAGCTGTCCTTGCAATGGGAGCCACACAGAGATACTCTGTCTAAGGGGTGCCTTAGAAAAAGACCGGTGCATTCATTCACCTTACAAACGCCACAGCCCTTAAGATACAGCAACTTCCAAGCCTAAGAGATTTCCATGGAAACAACTTTTAATTCTAGCTTCACTTAAGATTCAGTTCGGTATTTGCTGGAAGGAGACAGGTCATTAGAGAAAAACATACCTCCCCCCAAGTTTTTGAGAGGATGAAACAGTCATTGCAGGCAATGGAAAGGCCTTAATGAAGAATTTAGAAAGTCTGCCAGCAGCAGCAAGCAGCAATCTAATCACTCACCACAAACCTACTGGAATCAGTAATAGCTGTCCTATGGAGCTTTGCAAACGAACAGCACTTCACACTGTATAAAAGCAGATAGGATCATCCCCTCTTTCCCCTCGTGTGAAATAACCAAGCTCCACTTGGCTGCTGAGAGTTCTGGTCCTACAACGCCATCTCTCACTCCATCCATCAAGCACAGCCCTCCCTCACTGCATCAACATAGTCCCAGCCATAATGAAAACAGAGCTGCTAATTACTGCCGACACAGCAGCCTTTAGTTTTGTAGAATTACTGACACTTAATATTCATAGCTTATTTAGTGCTACTGTTCTAACAAAGCAGTACTAGCACAGTGACAAGAGCACATGTCAATGGCTAATTACAGACACATTAGTACTAACCACAACACATCCCTTCTGGAGTCCCACACAAGCGCTCCCTCCACCTCCTCAGCCATTCATGCAGGTTCATGCTGGCCTACTTCTGAGTACAGAGGTAGAACTAACTCCGTCCTGACACATGGAGGGAAAAAGCATCGTGTGCCTCTGCTTTTTAAGCCTGTTCTTCCATTTAGCTGGTTAAGGAAAGCTTAAGGATTCTTAAGAGCACTGCTGTAAGGTAGGTAAGGAGATTCAAAGTGAGAAAATCAGGAGCCCTATCTCATATCAAGCTCTGTCTCAGAGGCACAGTCCTGGGTAGTGGTGGTAGAGGGCATCTCTTCAGACTACCTGAGGGCAGGGTGTGCAGAATATGTCCACCCATGAGCCCTGAGGCGTCTCACAGACTCAGGATTTGCTATACTTAAGATGTGGCCCTAGCCTAGTCCTCAATAGATACAGATGGGGTTCAGCAACCACAGTATTAATGACTGTCCAATGACAAGCTACTCCATCCTTTCCCATGGAGCTGCTGCTTTTCTCTCTCATCCTCTCTTTAAACAGCTCTCAGCTACCTACAGCTTATTCCATAGCCTGGGCTAAATGAACTGGTATTTGCTTTTAAATTAGCAACTTCCAGCCAAGCATCTTAAAATACAGAGATGCAGGAAGTTACAGTTGCTGGGCTCAATTTCCATCTCCCTGTGTGCAGGGAGGTTCAGTAACTTGTACTCTGCTGCAGACAGGGAAACAAAGCTGTGAGATGTGTGTTATTCATAGCAACTAATTGCAAAATCCATGAATCCAGATCAGCAGTTTCCTGAAAGTCTGAGAAGGTGCCAGCTTCTGCAGCACACCCTGCTGGTGACCAAGCTGCACTTGCACTGCAAACGACTGCAAGAACATAGCACAGCCCACTTGAACTCCCTTCCAAATACCCCCCCACACAAACTTGCACACAGCTATTCTTCCATAGCCTCAGCTCTGGCTTGTACTCACTGAAAGGGTGCGATGGATTCAGAAGGGAGGTCGTATGTCGCTTTCTTGGTCATTTTGTTGAAGAAGAATTTCCTCTTGGAGTTTTTGCTGTATGCCATTGTCCAGGGATCTTGCAGAAGAGTTACAGGGATCAGACAGAAAATGGAAAGGGGAAAAAGCACAGTATAAATACACATATAGTGCAAGCAGGGAGGAGGAATCTATAAGAATAATTGTGATCCTTCTCATACTCCTTTTTTCCTTCCCTTCCCCAAGAAGACCTGCTTCCCAAGCTGTTCTCTAATCACTGAGAAAACTCCCTTCTCCCTGCATTTAAAAGTTGACATTCCAAATAGGATATTTCCATGTACTATTGCTCTGGAAAATATCTTCTTGATGAAAAATTATGATCTTGTTAAAAAAGAAAGTCATCAGTCATGTAAATAAATGGAATTACCCACACAATAGCTAATCAACCTGCAACAGAAAAACCTATCATATAAATACCCTAAACCTTATCCAAACCCAAGCTACCCTCATTACATGCAAACAATTAATCTCTAGCCATTGGAATACTCCCATTAATTTTTTACCAAGTTATAACAGGAGCGAGCCTGCTCAATACTTTTTACTTGAAGATATAAAGAAAAGTTAAATAGGAGTGGGGACTCTCTCTTCCTACCATTCACAGTCCGTACGATGTAGAGTCCTGTGGGCACAAAGTGCCGGTCATCTCGGCCAGTGTAGGATAGCCGTGGTATTCCCCCTGAACTCTTGATGATTTTCATCTCTAACCTAAATGTTGAAAGAAGGCAGTGATAGAGGTTCCCCGTTTCTTCCTTTACCATCCTCTTGCACACAACGTGCCACCTTTCTCCAGAGGGTCACAGTGAAAACAGACAGCACCGCACATGACAGGACAAAATCACCACATCCTGGAGAATTCAGTCTCTTGCCTCCCCCACACGGCTAGAGGAACCAGCCAGAGCTATCTAGATCAGATAGCAAATCGAGTATTGCATGAAGGATCTGTCGTGATCTACCTCACTTAATCCAAATGGGGTTCCCATTTCAGGTATGAACTCTTAGTCTTTCAAGCCACTGAGAAGCCACCGACACTTCTGCACACAAACTCAAGCACCGTTGCTACTCCTACTGTTGTAAAGCACACTGGCCACATCTACGGCATTAGAACTCAGCAGGATGATGCTCTGAGTCAGCAGCATCTCAGAAACAACAGCCACGAGCTGCACGAGCTCTAACAGCTCTTTCTCCAGGACTCCTCAAGCATAGATCAGCACATCCCTCCCATTCCTGTGCACTGGTGGCTGATAACCTCAATAGGCCCTGAAGTCGCTCATTTGTGCCAGTCCCTTACCTCACAAAAATCTTCTCCATTTCCTCCAATCTGTACACTTCCTTCACTCTGAGGGGAAAAGACAAAAATGTGATTTAAAAAAAAAAATTAAACTGTCCTCTTTTTCTGTCCCAGCTACAGGGAGCAGCCAAACAGTTCATTTTATACAGCATGAGGTGGTCAGGCATGATTTGAGGTTCACCCTTCTCCTCAATCTTCTGCCCCAGTGCCTTATTTCTCCTGGCTTGACAAAACATGACACCTGCATGCTCATGGCTGGGTTGCTGTAAGCAGCATACAGGCATCCTTGCTGCTAAGGAAGCTGTGCATTTTTACCTGAGGCTGAATATACCAAAGAGGAAGAACAATGCAAGTCTTTTGTTTTCCCATGAGGTAAATTCACCAAGATCAGCCCCAGGCAGGTTCTAGCCTCAGCATGCTGGCCTCGCTGTAGAACTAAACTGCCTGATCTTCACTGTTATTATCCTTAGGGATACCACAAACTGAGGTAAAAACAGCTTGGGTTTTGGGGTGGGGTTTTTTTTGTTTGTTGTTTTTGTTTGTTTGTTTTTAAATCAGTAAAGATGATTTAGAATCATCATTCTTATCATTATGTCAAACTACTTTTGTTTTTGTTGTTCTGAGACACAGAAAGAGATAATTGGAAAGTTTCAAAAGCACTGCCTCTGATCAGATATCCCAACCACTTATTTCCCACACACTGCTACAAGCATCAGGCTTCAAAGAGCACAGCTTCAACACCTTTTCACAAGAGCAGCAAAGGGCCCCTCTATAACCCATTTCTACAGCTCTCCACTTCACCTTCAGCCCTCCCCAACACTTTGGGATCCTCCAGTTATTGCAACTGTTTGTCTTGAGTTTAATTGAGATCCCACTCATAATCTTTCATTAAGCTTTCCTCCAGCTTCTCTCACAATATCATGGCACTTCTAGCTTCTGAAACAGAAGCTGTTTTGTCCACAGTACCTGTCTGATACCCAGCACAGTGATGCTCTTATGCTCCACCGTAGCAGAATTAATGAAATGGAAGGTCAGAAGGCAACCAAAGCTGAAGCCCTTTGTCAGGAACTTTCTTGGGATTGTAACTTAAGCCTTCTCCTCAGGCTAACCATTTGGAGATTGCAACTGCTGGTCAGCACTTCATTTATCTACTAACAGTCAGCATCTCTGTACCACTGCTGACCCTTCAGGGCAGACAAGGACATAGAAGTCTTTGCAATGATTAAGCTAACTGGGTGCTAGACCTACTATAGCACATATTTGAAATTGGCACCAGCCAATCCACCTATGATGAAAACATGACTGTCTGATACGTGAAAGAAGGGCACAACTTCTCCACTATCAACCTTTATATTAACCCCTTATTTAAAGGTTTTTTAGCCTCTTTCCAATGAACGTAACAGAACTATGAATTTCAGCTTGAAATTTAACTCTCCAGCTCCTTATCTGCATCCTCCAACACACTGAAACCAAAGCATGCCAGGCTGAGGGAAGGAGTTGTCACTCACCGAATGGGGTTCATATCTGGCCGGCTAGGTTTAGAAACAGCTTTGACAAACTTCTCTGCCAGCTGAATCCTGAATGAAAACGAAGGAGAATCCAGCAATTTAGCAAGATCTTTGGCACAGCAGGTAGGTAACAGTTTCAGCAGAATAACTGATTAGACACTTCATACATACAGACTGCCTTCACTGCTAGCCAAATGGGTACTGAGCAACACTTTTTTCACCCTGCCCTCCCAGTTCAGTGCCCAGTGATACTGGCTATTATCCATTAGGAATGGGTCTCCATAGCCTCCTCTACAAGTCCACATGCTGAACATACTGATGTATCAGCCAGAAAGAAGGACTGATAGAGACATCATGCCCCTGAGGAAGGAAACAGAGGGATTCGTTCCTTCTCCCTCAGCCAGTTATCAGCTGTGCTCATTCATATTCGCAGAATGCTCAGTTTATCCAGATTGTGCCTGGCTCACCCCAGACTAAGAAAGGAGCTAGACCTACCCTCATACACAGAGAAGGTACAGTTGGAAACGGCTATATGCACTTCACTTCAGAGCAGGTTCATTCACAGTTCATCTTTATAGCAGTGTTTCAGCTGAATGCACTTGTCTCCCTGTGCTCAGCATTCTGCTTTTAGTGTGAACACTGTTTCCCAGTCACTCCTCATGTACAAGAAAGAAGCTTCTCCAGATCCCACATACCTCTGGTTGAAATGCTGCTTTCGAACGTCATTGCCATTCAGCACCAAGACATCAAGGATATGGATAGCACTGATTTTTCGCTGGGCTTTCCCCTAGGAAGGGCAATACAGAGACTTACTACTCAGACTGTTGCTATTTCAGCTTTGATTTATAGCCTGTTTTTTGACAGGACATCATTCTTTTCTGGCAAGACAGCACCTTTCCAGATACTAGAAGCACACAAATTCCCTGCTGCCCATTGTACAGTAACGTGCCATCCTCCAAGAACTGGTGTATCTCAACTACACAGTTCTGTCTCAGGAGAGGGAGAGAGGGCAGGATCACAGCTGCCATCACCAGCTCTCTGTGCTTTATCAGGTACCACAGCACAAAGCCCAGTGCACTACAGCACCCTCATCTGAGGTGCCAGAGGACAGCCAAACTCCCAGGCAACAATACCTTACACTGTGAATATACCACGAGAATCTTCTCCCCAAGGCCTGCAGTTACCTGCAGTTATGTACCCAAAGAGCCACAGAACACATTAAGTCATGTTGGCAGTGTCATCTGCTGCTGCACGTAGGACAACAGCAGCATGTCAAGTCCGAAGTATTTTCACAGTAATTTTAAAAGCTCATATCTCTAGCACTGGACAGAAAGAAGGAACTTAATCCAAAATAGTTTCTCTAAAGATCATATACAAAAAGATGGAAGGTGCACACAGTGGCACAGATGGAACATTTATTCTGCAGTATCTTACAGAGACTAGGCGAAACTGCTCATTATATTTGCAGCCACTTGGTAAGGGAGAGAATAGCCTCCTACCTCTCCTTTCAGCTCATGAACAATCTCCACAGAGAGAAGGGTATCTCGTGGCAGCTCAGTTTTCAAATCCAGCTTTGTCCAGCGATCTGACTGGCGACCATCCCAGGTGTAGATCTGCGATTTCTGTGTGTAGAAGGCAGAGTCAGATTCAGCCAAAGCTTCATGAGGGCAGGGGTGGAGGAGAGACCTCCGACTAACTGTAGAGCAGCCCTCAGAGAATCTTTTTGTCCTAGGCTGCCACAGGCAGTTTCTTTGTCAGAAGTTTTAAGGAAGAACCTTAATCTCTACAGCAAAGGAACAAAAACACTGATTCTAATCTGCCAGTGACTTTTCATACCCGCACAAAGAACCAGAAATAGAACACCTTTAAAAGGACAGTAAAGATTATTAGAGACACTAGCAAGAGTACAGGTCTCTGTGTAGGCTGCAACTACAAAAACAGGGTTAATTAGTGTGAAAAACAGTGAAGTCAGGAGAAAGAAACATAAAATAACTAGCAGTCTCAGGGACTGCTGATGGGGATCCTTTCTGGCCTCTGAGGACAGGAAAGGATGGGATGAAACTGCAAGGCAGAGTAGTAGCATTGAAATGAACCAGCAAAACTCCTGGACTGTTCTCAGCACTTACCCCTAGCCCCAAGAGGAACTTCTGCTCACTTCCAGACACCATACACCGGTAGTCTAACACTTGGCGGATTTTCTCTAGTGTACTGGAATTCAGGAGAGTAGGTTTGTAACTGAAGGTATCAATGTCCGTGCCCTAAAGAGTGAAGTATGGAAACGGCAAGTTAGCACAAGACATCAACAGGTAGATAAACGCAACTTCTACATGAAACAATAATCCAGGACTAGCTTCTTCATCTCTTAATTCCCATCGGGAAAAGTTCTATTTGTATGAAAGGACTCAGAACAAGCTTCTGGGTAAGGTCTCACCTGGATCAGCTCAAAGAACTTGGACTTGGGATCTGAAGATGAAGGAGCAACACGAGCCTGATCAGGAATCTGAAAACAAATCCAAACGATTATAATAAGTGTTATTCTTTGGCATGTTCATAGGAACCTTTCTGGTTTCAGTACATGACAGAACATCCTGTCCCCTGAAACTCCTGCTCTTGGGATTCCAGTCGCTGGAGAGGTCATCTGGCAAATAAAAGGTCTCATGTGTTTTGCAAATTTAATGTTGGCATACCACGTCTCACAGGAAACAACAGGCAACTTCAAAAGTTTCAGGCTAAATCTTTGATTTCATGCAGGTTTCTATGAAATATGTTTCATCGAAGACACACAATTAGCCTGTGAAACTGACTGTCATATCTATGGCCCCCCGCAGCAGTCGAAGGCTCAGGCAAGAGAAACTGCAGACTCATAAAACAACACCTTTTGGAGAGCTCTGCTGCTTGGGAACTAGGTGCTGACTTCACTCCGTGTATGATGAAATATTCTCAACTGCAGCAAAAAAGCCTGCTCAGTTAAGCCGTACACATAATGAATCAGAAACATCTTGTTTGCTTACATGAACAGCTTGAAATGGTCTCTGACTTTCCCACAAGACAATGCATTAAACCTTTGGCTAGAAAGTCCTATCAGTACTGCAGCTCCATTCTTGTTTCACCACAGCAAGGATATCTTCATGACCTCCCTGCTTGGCAGCTTACTTACCCCCCATAGCTGGAGACACTCCTTTCGGATTTCAGCCTGCCGTGGCTCAATCAGCGTCCTAGAGAAAGACAGCAGACGGTTAAGATAGTGAAACCTCCTTGCTCTTGCAGCATTACATATGCCAGCTCTATAAAACTCGCATCTTTCAGCATCTGGCTTGGGAATGACAAACATGCGCTCTTCCTCAAGAGGTTACACAAAAGAGGATGCTGCCTTCCCTCCCCACCCTCCACCCATCTCCAATCCCCGTGTTTAGCTTTGTTTCATGGTCTGCACTACTGATTAGCAGCCACCACTCCATCCCATGAAAGTACCACTGGGCATCAATATTTTCAAGAAGTTATGTTTTAGTATGAACTTATGCTAATCTCCAAGAGCTGGGTGCATAGCCCTGTTTACAAATAGCAATGAAGACCTGCTGAAGGCCACACAAAAAACAGTGTCAATGTTTAACTCTTAGATAATTCCTGGCTACCAGACTCACTCAACTTTCTACTACGTATTCTCTCTGAATGACACCTGAAAAGAAAAGTCATGCCAGGAAAACAGCTATACATTGCAATGTATGACTTTAGTTTTACACAAGAAATTCATGTCATAAGCTTTAGGTAAGTCTAGGTATGTCACTTAGATGCTTTGAATTGCCCCTGGAAAAATGAAGAGCTATGAACCACACCCAACTTAGGTGGTTACTGTAGAATTGAACATACCAGCTGGGAGTTACTTTTCTGCCTAAATTCCTGCCAAGAAGCAAGCCCACTTACGGTAGTCAGAAATCATGCAATGCATGGAAGCCTTCTCAACAAGGGTGATAATAGACCATCAACTTTCAGGACTCCTCCAGCCACCCACACGTTTCTGCAAATAACTCAGGCAGAGACACAAACTGAGCTACCTAAAAGCACTATTCACTTTCCTGTCTCCAAAGGCCAAGCCAAGCACCAGCTCAAATCAAGAACACATTAAAGGGCAAAGCAATTCATTTATAGCAGGTTAATTCAGTTCTCACCGAAAGCCAGAGGAATATACTCACGTGTCTTGAACAAAGGCACGAATTTTGGCTAGTGCCTTTATTTGAACTTTGCAGTGGCTGAAAGAGAGGACAAGTTTCAGTCAGGGAGCAAGTTAATCACCACCAAGATTGTTCTAGTGTTCAAAACAAGGAAGAGGGCTGGGACAACAGGAGGAAGCCAGTCTGATCCTCAGAGCAGTGATGGATCATTGCCAACATGATTCAAAGTGACACCAAGACCATTGGAAAGAACTAGGCAGTAGCCTCCTGTCCTTTCCACACAGTACTCGGAGGCGAGTCACTAACAGTATACAGCATTTCTCTCTGCACAAGGTCCCTCTGCTCTGCTAAGCCTCTGTCCTGGTTCTGGCTGGGACAGAGTTAACTTTCTCCCCAGTAGCCTGGGGGGTGTGCTGTGTTTTGGGTTTGGTATGAAAGGAGCGTTGATGGCCCATTGATGCTTTGGCTGTTGCTGGGTGATGCTTGCACGGGGCGGGGGGAGCACAGCCGGGGTGGTGGACCCAGCTGGCCAATGGGGTGTTCTATACCATGTGACATCACACTCAGTATAAAAACCGGGGGGGGGGGGGGGGGGGGCG
>NW_009221208.1:12929-16970 GCF_000690835.1 Fulmarus glacialis | reverse complement strand
TAAACTGTTTTCTCTCAACCGGGGAGTTTTCATACTTGTGCTCTCCCGATTCTCTCCCCGTCCCACCGGAGGGGGGGTGGTGAGTGAGCGGCTGTGTGGGGTTAAACCACGACAGCCTCTCAGAGAGCAAAAGCAGAGCCGCGTACCAGCATCAACAAGTACCTCCACGAGTACAAGAAGCTACAACTGAAAGCCATGTTGGCTAACCTGCCTACAGCCAGCAGCCCTTATTGTCCGTGGGCACTCACTTTTCATTGGACTGGACAATGTAATCGTAGAAATCCTGGTCGCCTTTGATCACGTTCAATGGGACAACAAGATTCACATCCACATCAGAGTTGCGCAGCTGGTTGAGTCTGATGTTCACCATGAAGAGATAGTCCCGCACATCATCAATTCCTAGCTTTAATCCTTTGCATATCACGTACCTGCAGAGCAAGGCAGAGATCATGTGGATTCAGTTCTTCCACACAGCGAAGGCTGCCACACTCCCATTATCAGGACAGTTTCCCAAATCCCAGGAATTCTTTCCTCCTGGGTATCCCTAGGAAGGTGCAATCTCACCTATCACAAAGTCATTATCATTTTCTATGCTTTGGAAAGATTGGGAAACTCAACCCTATTGAAAAATCCCACAGATCTCCCTCAAGTAGTAAATCAATTCTGCTAAATTTGACAGGTACAATGATAACACACATAATATGCTCCAGCTTCACTGGAACCATAATTGTTTCCTGCAAAACATAATTTGTTACATATTTAGTTCCACTGCTTTCTCCCCAGAAGGGTAATTTGGCAAATATCTTCTTTACCTTGTCAAACATCATAATTTGCTAAGCATATAAAATGTTTCCTCCTCCAAGACAGTTGCCAATTGACACAGGTCACAGACCTTCCACTAGACTTACCCAAATCCATTTACCACTGCATTTAGAGGACAGGGTTTCTTTAATAGTCCCTCATGCTCAAGAATCTCACCTCTCCGAGTTAGCAGGGCGGCTTGTCACAGGTTTAAAGATGCACACTCGCTCAAAGCAGCAATACAGCAGATAAACAAGTCCCACACTGAATGGAGTAAAAAGGTCAAAGGTTTTGCAGACAAAATGTCCTCCTGGAAAAAAGAGAGGAAGCACACCAATACCAGCAAATTATAAGGAAACAAGGAGATACCAGGCACCTCAATAACTTTCTCTTCTGCAGAACTGGCACGAGTGGTTTTGTACAATTAAACGGCATCTAAAACACATTCATGAAGTGGGCCAAATGGGACTCCATGAATGATCTCCCCCATATCTCTGCAAAGATAAAAGCATTTCCCTGACCAGGATCAAATCAGTATGCATGCTGTCTCATGAGCAAACCTTCTACCTATCCCCCATCCTCCCCTTCCAGGCCCAAACTGTGCCCTACGGCATGGCAGCATGCTATGCAAAAGCCTCAACAGAAGAGGAGCTCTGATATGTGAAACAAGAAACCTCAGGCTGGGGGAGAAAACTAACAGATGTTACCTAAACAGAGTAACTCGCTATCTAGAAAGAAAAGAGTCTATGTCACCCCTTGCCTTCAAACAAGATTCCCAACTTCCCCAAGCAAAGAATCAGTCAATCTTACAGAGCTATTATCTACTCAGAGAGGAAAGACTTAAAGAAGGTTGCTCCTTTTACCATATCACATTTGAGACTACTGCTAAGTAGATCATTGCCTCAGGTACTTCTAAACATAGGGCACAAGATAAATGATAACATAATGAGCGTTTTTATCTTCCCTGTCAGTGCCAAATGCTAACTAAACTCAGCAGAAGAGAAGAGCCATCAAACGCAGACAGAGCTGTAATGTCCATCATTTGGCAACAATGAGGTACAGCTAAGACAATGTGACACATCATCTTGTTCTGATCACAGAGATGGCAGATTAAAGGAGAAAAAAGTGACAAGTTAGAGGGAAGGATGAACTGGATCAACACCACTCTGTTCCAACCAGCCTGCTAGAATATTCAGGAAGCAGTTGGTCCAGCTAGGGCCATAAAACTCAGACATACTGTCCAGTTATCACATTAGTGACCTTAGCCCAAGACAGCTACATAACATAACACATTGTAAGAGCTTTAAACTAACGCATTTTACCTCACACTTTTAATTAAAAGCAAAATAGACATAAATACTCCTATTTTTCTGCCCCAGTTTTCTTAGCTTTGTGACAACCATCTCAGGATGTATGCATACGTACTCAATTCTGTGCAACTTAGCCTCACTGCAAAGCAGACTTCATGGCATGTTAATAAAAATTGTACAGCATCCTTCCACAATGCCACCTACACCTTAGAGAAGGAGGAAGATTAATGGATAAAACATACCTGTCCGGACAATGGACAGTGCTGTAAGGAACTGGCAAAGCATGAGCTGTTTGCTTAGGATTTCTTGCAGATTCTCCTGACCCTCCACTGAGAAACCCTGCGAAGCACATAGCATATGATTAGTATTGCCAGAAATCTGTTGATCAAGCAAAGGATTCTGCACAGTTAAATCATGGAATCATGATAATTTCTGTTTCTTTAAGGTAAAAAACACTGCCACCAGGAATTTTAATGGCAAGCCTTGAAGAATTTCACATTGTAACTATGGACACATGTCAAATATCCTACTATATGCAGACTGATGAGGTATCAGGTTTGGTCATTAGTGCAGGAAGAAAAAGAACCAACCCCATCAGCCATTAAGAAATGCACTCCCTTGTGATCAGTATTGTCCAAAACAAAATTCCGGAAAGCAGTAATGTTCTCTGAGCGAGTGATGTCTCCATCTCCATCAATCCCTCCCTCTCCTAAGGGGAAAAGAGGAGACAATTACTAACATGTTTGCAAGAACAGACAAAAGATCAGTATGTGCAGGTGACCTATTGTATTCAATCAACATTTAGTCAGAAATTACACAGACCTTGATAGGCAAATAAGCATTAACATTCCCTTGTTCACCACCAAAGATGCTTGTTAATTTAGGAAAATTATTCAGATTGCGTGGTCAGGTCTAACAAAGCCATGTAATAACCATGCTCAAATGATGAGTTCTACATTAGCCTCAGCAAAAGACAAATCATTCACTGCCCTCCCCTGAGATGAGAACAGACTACATGATAACATAATATTCTCATCCAAGGAGGAAGGACACATAGCTGAACCTACCAGAAATGTAAGGTTCAATCTCACTGCACAGCTCACCTGTTAATAACATGTTTTTACAGACAAGGCAAAATTATTTACACTGTGCATTGGCAACCTTCTACTAAGAATTCAAATCATTCCAAAGAAACACAATACTCTATTTCCAAACACAATGTAATCTGGAATTTAAAAAAGCAACCTCAAAAAAACCCTGCAAACAAGTTTTTAAAGGGAGTAGGGAAATAGGATTTGTGCATGAATGCTTGTACAGTTTTCCCATATGGCTCTTTTTAAAAAGAGGTACATTGCCCCCGAGGTTGGCGTTTTAGAAAGCTAATCTAAGGTGTATTCTAGAGCTCCACAATTCTGAGTTTGAAGAAGCCTGAACTTCTATGTGGTATTAGTCCCCGTAAATCTTCTACAACTACAGCTTCTATTAACTGAACTGGAGGACTAGAAAGCAGCAGAGATCAGGATGCATGATAGTGCTTTGATAACTAAATTCCTCATCAATCATCCTGTCAGTAAGTGAAGTGACACTAGAATTTGTTACCATTCTTCACAACATAAATATCACGGCAGTCTACTTCTTTCCCATCACTGGAAGAGAGTTTATACACATCTCACTAGACTTTATAGCATTAACAGACAGAAAGGGATCAAGAAAATGCATCAAAGTCATTGGGCTATTCCTTTCTCCAGGTATCTCCATCTCTCCACAAGACCAGTTTGCAGTGAATTATGAAGATCCAAATGCTGCAGCCATTAGAACAATGTGTTTATCTGCCTTGCTGCCCTTGCCATGAACCTTCTCTTTAACAGATGTAATCCTGAAGCACTAACCATTCTCTAGGAGTTCATGGTCAGGTATCAAAAGTGGCAGA